>NC_092324.1:39952272-40255303 GCF_036785885.1 Coffea arabica | reverse complement strand
CAATGACTGGAGCTTCATTCAATTTTCACAACAGATTGATTGAATATAGTTTAATGTTAATACAATAGCCCAATGGGTTTAAGGACCTCTAAATTTTGTTTGTAATTCTGGATATCCATTCTAACTGTTATCTGCATATCTAGTAAACGAGCGAATGTAAGTGTTAAAATGAGTGGTTGTTTTGCTGATGTGGCAATGTGTGATTGGGTGGAGGGTGGTCACGAGGAGCTCATGTGCTGAACTTGGCATAATCAACCAAACGTGTTGAACTTGGCAACCAAATAGACAAAGAGACAGCTTCTTCTCCCTCAGTATGCACTGTGGCTTATTTGTTTTTTATTCATTATTATTATTTTTTAGCTTTCTTGATGAGGCGTTGGGTCAAGAAGTCTGTCTCTTTCCCCCAGAAAGCCCCACTTCCTCTCTCCTTGCTCTTGGTCATCATCACTAAGAGGGTCAAGACGTTCAATAAGTTTCAACCTTAACTCTGAGTGAGGAACAAACATCCCATCAACTCATAAAACCTTAACCAAGGGTCATCAAGACAGTTAATTATAGCAAAGTTTCTCATAAAAGCACCACACACAATCTTTTAGGCATGAGATCACCTCTCACATAAAATATCAGTAGATTACCAAAATAAAACATGCTCAAATTGATTTTTTATACTAAAATTATTTTTGAAAAATTTCAGCATACAAAACCGTTGACAAAACGGTGAGGAGAGCGATAATTACTGAACTCTCAAGGAATTTAAAATATTCTAATTTAAACAATTTCAATACTAATGAGTATTGGCCTTTTTTTTTAATAAACCATATTTTAATAAACCACAGGTATCGCATCCATTTTAAGGCTTGTGAGTAATCATATTTGAGTCTAGTGCGGCCCCTTGTGGAGGAAAATCTTCCAATATTATTGTTTTTTCCATTCTCATATGTTTTGAATTCGAGATCTCATGATTAAGGGATGTGAATTCCTTCCACTTGCACCAACATATATTGGTTAGTATTGGCCTATAAAACAATCGAAGCAGTTCAATTTTTATCTCTAGCACATATGCAATCTTATAATAGTCATGGAATCAATGCGAAAATTTTGAATTTGCAGTAGCCAAAATCATGAAATGCAAAAATTTTTCTTCTAATTTTTTTTTATTTGTTCCTTTCTTGTTTCAATGCAGAAATCATGCATGGTGTAACTTGGCTTCACTCGGCATATTTTCCATTCTCATGTGTTTCGAATATTTTGCATGAACACATACTCTTTTAGCTTCTGAGATTGATACACTTATTTTTTAAGTAAATGTAAATTAAAATTATTCGAGTAAAGTCATGCAATACATCTCAAGTGATAGACGCATGCAAGAATTCCACAAGGAAGGACAAGTTATGCAGAAAAAAATCGATATTTGTCTCCAAAATTTTCAACTTATTACTGGTGTAAAGTTGATTGTTTAGAGATATGCAACACAATCAAAGTCAAGACACGAAATTATTACACATCTAGTAGTAACTTTTTTTTTTGAGCAAATGATAAAGATTTTTATTGATTACTGTAGTGGAGCTTGCACACATGAGCAATCATCCCTCCTCATATTACTATTTTTACAATATTCAAACATACCTCTACACAGACAGACATTTTTACGTAGTATGCTCTATTCAACGCATAAAAGAAGGGAGTGATAGAAACTCTTGCATAGATTACTGCAATACACGACCAAAGATTTGAAGATTTTATGAGTCTTCTTCGACCAGACATAATCTCTTTCAATTCAAGAGCGTACCAAGCTAACATCATAGTTTAGACTGTTTAGTCTCATTCTCATAATAAAATGCCTGGTAATTCATCAATCAAATCCCGTTTTGATTGCTATTTTTTTAAAAAAAAATTTATAAAAAAAGTACACAGTAATGATTTAATGTATATAAAATAAAAATTAATTACAAAATATATTTGCTTCGTCCATGCCGTCATAATAAAATAGGGAGGAAGAAGAGGAGCCCGTGTCTTTCCTCTTGATGATCATGGAGGTTCTCATTCAGTCATTCTACATTCACTTCGAGATGTGACGGCACTTCATAAAGGAAAAATACAAATACTAGCAATTCAAATATCTGTTGGCTTTTCTGAAGTACTATGAAAATAGTCCAAATTACTGCATTATTAGTTTAATGGGATGGAGACTGAAAGGATAAATGAACAATAATATTACTTTGGCTGATGCTCTGTTTTTTTTTTTCCACTCTGTTGAAAGCAAAATGCAAGACAACAAAAACATATCTTGTTTTTGTCTATATGATTGATAGTAAGTTGATCCGCATCCATAATAGGAGTAGTTTTTCTTACTATAATAGACTTTAGTAGTTGTGAACATACAAACGGCTTTGACTGAAATATCACTTCATTTCCAAATCTCCAGATGTGGTAGACAGTTGCAGCAAAAACTAGTCTTCTCAGGTGGTCTGCAAATGAATTGGATCTCCAATGAGATGCTAACCAGGTAATTTCCTCATCCCAAGAGTAAGTTCCTCTGAACACCAGACACATGTTCTGCACTTTTGTCCATATTGGTCTCGTCATACAACAATTAAAAATACTTCCTCCGTCCCACTTTGATAGTCTTGTTTTCCTTTTTCGTCTGTCCTAAATTATAGTCCACTTTCCAATTGAAGAATGAAGTTGTATTTTAATTTTCCTAAAATACTCTTATTCAATATAAATTGTTGTTACTATAAACCTACCCCATTTAATGAGAGTTGATTCTTTTTTTACCATCAATTCAAGTTCCCATAAAGTTGTACTATAATTAATGTGAGGGTATTTTAGAAAAATAGCTACCTAAATTGATTGTTCCAACAAATTTGACTACTTTTTCTTAAACTGTGTGAAAAACAAACTAGGACTATCAAAGTGGGACGGAGGGAGTAGATGGTTTATGTTTTTTTCCTCCCTTTTACAAAGCGCACACAGATTTGATGATAAAGTGACTTTTTATTTTTGTTATCTATCCAGCATAGAGAGCTTTTTTTTTTACATAGCAGCCATAAAATAAATGCATATCTTGGGATAAATCCTTTCTCTAAACTAGTTTTGCCCAAGTTACTTCCTCTCTTGATCCACGAAGCTTCTTCACGGCATTTTTTGCATTGAAAACTCTAGAAGAACTCCCATTCCACACAACTTGATCCTCAAACATTGTCAAAGGAACAAGGCACTCTGGTGTAGCTTCCTTGAACCTCTTAACTTCTGCTGTTGCTTTCCTGCCTACAGGCCATCTCCACATCCCATCCACTATAATTTCTGATACAAGAGCATGTGGTTTGCATCCAAAGCTGTATAGTAAGTTGCCCGTAAATGACAGGTGTCGAGCCTGTGCAATAATAAATACCTACTCAAGAAAAATAAATTTTCTGTGTATAGTAGTGAGTAGGGTCGAATCCACAGGGATTGGAAAAAATTCGATTCTTTTCAAGTTCGGGACACGGGGGATTTTTATCAGAAATAAACTAAAAATAATTAAACAATTTAACTAAAAATAATTAAATAATTTAACCAAAAATAAATAATTAATTAATACAATTGTAAATAGCAATTAAATAAATGATAAATAAATTCTAGCCAAGCATACAACTACGCAGACACAGTCCATTCATTCGATCATTGATGCACAGGGGTTCACTTAATTTAATTAATAGGCTAGTTATAGTCGCCGAAAAGCTCTAACGACCAGCTTTTTCTTAATTTATTGATAACCAAGGTACGACCGTTGATTACCCCTAACCAGAAAATACTCCTAGGTACAATCGTAGGAATTAATTTCCTAATTGCATTAAAAACTAGAAAAGCCAAACCCAAATTAATAACACGCTACGAGGGTTATTTAAATCAGATTGCATGTTCCCCTAGTATGTGAAAATACTAGTTGCCACTAATATTAACCAATTAAACAATTACGGATTTAATTGATTAATTTGACAGGAGATTAATAAGTCAAATTGCACATCGGACCATTGATATCCAATTAACAAAATAATCCCATGGAAATTGAAATAGAAAACATGCAAATATTAACAAATTAAGGAACACGTAAAAACTAATTAGATCTCACAGATATTTGGGACTGCGTCTTCGCGTTGATCCTTGACTAGATGAGAAAATTAGCCACGCCTCATAAGAAAATTCCCACGCAATTTAATTGAATTCAAAGACATAAATAACTCTTGCTAGTAATTGAAAATGAAAATTTGATTCTCCGTAATCTAATGCAATAGAACTAGTTTCATGGAAGAAACTAGTTGAATGAAAGAGACCAAAGAAACATAAAACAAACTTCTGAAGAAAACTTCACACCCAAAATCCAACAAACTAATCAACTACCTATTCTACCTACGGAGCTTCTTGGAGAGAAAACTAAAACTAGTCTAATGTCTTATGAAGCTCTCGTCTAATTCTCCTCTGCACTAGTTTCATAAGAGAACTAGTTACATAGGAAGCAAATAGAAAAGCTACTTTTGTCACGTGGAGTCCACCTATGGCTAATGAGTACATCTCTCCCAAAAGAAGAACACATTTTCTAAATCAATGTTACGTGGTCCCCGCAGAATTCTCTCCTTTTGATTTCTTATTGCTAGTGGACTTGCCAGGACTTAATAATAGGAAGGCAACTCTTCATCAGCAATTCCGTTGGTTTGCACAATTTGGGCTGATTGTGGAAAGCTTTTAGAAGCTTTCACGCGTGGAGAAATCTTCTCAAGAAGGTCCCCTTTTAGCACTTTTCTGCTCCACTTTCTGAAATTATATCCAAATATCAAATATAAATATATATTGACAATTAAAGCAATATTTGGTAAGGATAAAGAGGAGAATTAACAATAAAATTACTAACAATTAACACTCTATCAGTAAATCTTTTATACAATGGCCCAAGGGGATGCCATGTATCGAACCAGAAACTAATATTATTTCCATTCCCCACAATATGCCTGATGAAAGGTTGAGCCAAGCCTCTAGTCTGTAAGATCTTCCTCCAAACCCAAGAGGTAACATTTGGAATCTTTGCAGCCCAAAAAGACCGGTTCTTTAAAAGGATGCTATGCACCCACTCTACCATAAGTGTCCCTTTTACTGCTGATGTTCCATATTAACTTCATAATCAGGCATCTATTCCATAGCTCAGTATTATACAGGCCCAAACCACCTTTCTGTTTGGGTGTACACACTGCACTCCAATTTACTTTTGCTACATACATCTGCTTTGCCTCTCGTGCCCAAAGAAATGAAGCCGATAGTCTGTTTATCTTTTTGGTCACTGCTTTTCGCAAGATGAAAACACTGCACCAATGCAAATATATTCCAAATAGCACTGCTTTTATCAACTGTTAACGGCCACCATAGCTCAACTATTGATTTTCTGCTTCAGCTTAATAAAGATTGGCTAATAGTCATTATAGGATAGTCTAGAGCTGATTAGTGGAAGGCCCAAGTAATATAGAGGCAATATTCCTCTCAGCATACCCATTATATTACACATAGTTGCAGCTTCCTACCCATTCAAACCAGCTATATAAACCCGACATTTTTGCAGGTTAGGTAGCAACCCGGACATAGCACCAAACTCATCCACTATTTTCTTCATTGTATCAAATGATTCGGCTGTAGCTACAGATATAAAAAATAAATCATCAGCAAAAACAAAATGAGAAAGCTGCCACTCTTGACATCTAGGATGAAAGTCAAACCCCAGAGTTTCAATGTTCCATGCAAAAGTTGCTGAAAACACTACAAAGTAAAACAAGATAAGGAGACACGGGATCGCCTTGTCTCAATCCCCTTCCACTCTTGAAATACCCCGCCAGAGAGCCATTTGGATTCACTGAGGATGGTGCTGTTGTTACACATACTTTTATCCAATTGATGAACTGATCTGGAAATTCCAGAACCTCCAATGTGCCAAATAAAAATTTCCAATTCAAAGAATCATATGCCTTCATTATATCTAGTTTGAGCACAGCTCTAGGCTTTCCACCTTCCTTATGGTATCCTCTAACTATGCTCTAGGTTTTCCACCTTCCACCTTCCCTATGCATCAATAAGACATTATCTGCCAGTCGTCTACCTTGTACAAAAGCACTTTGCTGGTTTGCCACAAGGCTAATCATTACTTTCTTCAATCTGCTGGTCAATATGGCAGAGAAAGCCTTATAGAGAGAACATTACAACAGGAGATGGGCCTGAAACCCTTCATTTGTATAGCATTACTCGATTTTGGGATCAATGAAATAGTAGTAGAGTTCATAGGGTAGTACATGTTAGACTTCTGAAAGCAAAACTTCAACGTTCTAACAACATCCTCCCCTGGACGCTGTCAAAAGTTGCCGGCTTTTGACAGTTGTTCGGGGAATTAGGTTTATTTGCCGAATTCTTGGGTTTCGTCAAGAAAATGTTAGAAAAAAAACATTCTGCTGGGGTGCCATACCGGGGTTGGTGGGGGTTAGTTAGCTCTTAGTAAAAGCCGCCCTGCTGGGCTTGCCCCTGTGGGGGTTCTTTCCCACACCGGTATTGGGGGGGTTTAGGGATGGGTAGATAAGTCCCTTGGACGCTGTCAAAAGTTGCCGGCTTTTGACAGTTGTTCGGGGAATTAGGTTTATTTGCCGAATTCTTGGGTTTCGTCAAGAAAATGTTAGAAAAAAACAACATCCTCCCCAACTACTCTCCAATTCTTTTTAAAAAACTCTACAGCTAGTAGTAACTTATTTTTGAGCAAAAACAACTTTTAGTAACAACCAAAAACAGGAAATAGTCACAATCGGAAGTAATCTGACAATTGCAGCAAAATACTGAATACCATCACTTGATAAAATCTATACCCCCAATAGGCTATTAAAAGAACAAAAGACTTTGCTGTAATAAGTCACAATAACTTTATGGTAGTGTAACGTGACAATTTTCTCTGTCCTTTTTATGTGCTGGATTATTCAGTATATTGCTGACATTTGAGTACGTCCAAAATCCAAAAAAAAAAATCACATGAATTAAGTGTAAGTAATTGTAGGATTGATCTGATAATCACAAGAAGATTTCACAATAAATTCCAGACATGGATTGAAGAGAGAATTGTAGACTAGTAAAAGATGCAATACATATTAATAGCTGCTGTCCTCGAAAACCTTTCATTGGAAAGGCACATGTCACCAAACAAGTTGGGCCAAGGATTTCAAAGAAACTTAAAGATAGTCGCATGATGCTTTGAGTACCAATGGCAGCTGATAATTCCATTCATGGACTGAAGAAAATGTTCAATTTTGGAATAAAGCAATGTTAATGTAATTTTTTTTTTTAAAGAAAACTAAACAACTTATGAAATAGAAGTGCTAAGAGAAGGGGGACAAAAAAGAATGGCTGAGAGGAATTAATGTGCAGCTTAGATATAATCCTTCCAAGCAATTGCAAACTTAAATACATACAAGAATGGACATGATTCATACTCTTTCATCTAATCCAAACTTTGAAGCATTAGTAAATGTTGAAAAGTTGGAACTTGTAACAAGTGTACACTTATGTTGGAAACTCCAGTCTTGCACACGTTATTCAATTTATACGTGTTTTTTGGGACTTGTAAGTGGGTAAAAGTAGGTGAGAAACAAGAAAGGGGATTCGATACCCTTTTCTCATAGCTTAATTAAACTTGCTAGTTTACTACTCACCATTGACTCAGTAACTTGTATTTAACACCACAATTAATACAATTATGTGCATGATCATGCCGCTTAATGACAACTCATGCTGCATTGACAGGGGCCAATTCAGTGATAACATAAAACACAACCATTGTCATCCTCCTCAAAGAGACATGGAATCCACAAGTATTGCCTTTATATGGGCTTCAATTCTTCGTTGATTAGTGAATCCATCTCCACGCTGCTTGTAAACAACTTCGCATAATCTTGCTAGATTGAGAATCACTTTGAGAATTTTTCTTGGAATGGTAGTAAGTCTCAAGCATTGCTCATTTATATCCTTCCAAGCATCCACAGCCATGTCTTCAAACTTCTTCATTGCCTCTTCCTCGGATACATTATAGTCCTTCATGTAGCATTCAATCGCCATGCCACTGCCCCTTTCTCTCTCAAACTTCAAACGTGAAGAGTTTAAATAGATTAAACTTTTGAACCATACTGAAAATGTGAATTTCTAGAACATATACCCAAAACGATGTGAGAAATCTAGAGCCCCACTAAGTGTACAACAAGGTACTAAGATGTAGTTCACAAAATTGACAAGTCCTAATGCATTAAACAAGTGGAATCATGACCTTTGATAGTAGGTTAAATTGCACGTAACATGTACATTTCTAAAATCTTACATGTAGTTTTGCACAAAACTAACAAGACATAGAATTAAAACAGGTGTAATCACGACTTAATAGTACAGGAGCGAATTTAGGATTTTTTTTTTTTGAATTTTTTTCTAATAAGAGAGGAGTTGAATTTAAGAAGCAAAGAAGGAATAGGGGATTAAAATCTAATACCTCTAATTGAGGGTTTTGCCAATTCTTGCATGCAAACTAAATGCCAAAACATATTCAAACCTTGTAATTGCCGACGTCATTAAGCAATCGGGTATGTTTTCCTAAAGCAACAAAGAGTTTAGGATGAGTTGGCATCCAGTCCATAACATCCTTTGTGGCACTATCGATGCCCATGAAAGCTACAGACGCTAGAGGATAATATGCTGTTGTGATCAGACCATTGCTCAAATAATCAGCAAAAGATGGCAATTCACTTGCAAGAAATCACTTTGACTGAGCAAAATTCGTCCTCACGTATTGTTTCCACTGAGTTAAACCAATGAATGCATGGAAATATTGGCCAGTACTGCATCAAGGATTCAACTTACAAAAATTTCATCTAAAACTACAAGAAATATAGTTCATTAGCAACATGGTGCCATACTTCATCTATATACTTGTCAAACACACAGGTACTTTGTTTTTTTGATAAATCTTCCTCAAGCTCCTTATTAAAATTCAAAAGTATCATATAAGAAGTCTTCAAGTAGTCTGAGAGCTGCTCAATTCCATTTCCATCCCATCTGCAAGCAAAGCGAAATTCCTTTGTTAATGCACATTAACATGCATTATCGTGCTAGAGAAAATTTACAATTAAGTCATTCTACTTTTCCTTTGTGAGTTCGTAGTCCTTTTTCTCTTTTTTCTTTTCCTTTTCTAAGTGTGATTACAACATTTATCAGGCATGCAAGTTTGGGCAAAACCTTAAGACAATATGCAACTTAGGAGGCATGGCTATATGCATACCTTTCCACAGCTTCCGTTAATATTTTGAGTTCATCAAGAGTGCCATAAGCATCATAGGTATTGTCAATTATTCCAGCAATGGCTATTGCTTTTGCCAAAGTCATTCGAGCAAGAGAGTGCCGAGGTTCATAAATGGTTCCAACATCCCAAAAGTAGCATTCCACAAATCTGTCCCTTGCATATGGAACTTTTGATAGGATGTCCAGTTCCTTTCCCCACCTACATCGTCATGAATGAAGAAAAAAAGAAGAAGAAGAAACATTATATATCCATTACTGAAGCTTTCTATAAAAATATGGGAATATAAAGAGACATTTTGAATGATACTTATGACAGAAATTGAAAAATCGTATTTCTTTTGGTAGTTTGTGTTGACAATAATTCGGTAATTCTAAGGGTGTAGTTAATTAGATATGAATTAGGGTCCACACAATTTAGAAAGACAATACTAATATAAAAATCTCATATTACCAGCCATTTTTAGCAATAAAGAGAAAAATTACTTTAGAAATTGTTTTTTGTTGCTTTAGAAAAAAAAATTGCTGTTAAATGAACCTAAAATTGCACCAAGCACTTAATTAAATAAACTTTTGCAGGTAATATTCATAACAAACTCTGTTCGTTAGGAAGATGGTGCGTCCAAGGAAGCACCTTAATATCTCACAAAGGTCTTGTTTATTCAGCATCTGCGACAAGTGATAATCCAATTTGGCGAGCCGTAATAGTAGTTTGTTATTACATTCATCTTCCTCGTACATGGAGATGTAACAATAAGCCTCATATCTTGGTATGCCCTTATGGAATGGCTGCTCAAGGGCATGTTTCACTTGTTTTGCAAGAATACTAGAACCCATATGGGGAATTTCAGGTGTCAACTAGGTGGTTGTGAAAGCAAGAACTTCTTCTAAAATTTTGTCTTGATGTGCTTTGACCTGAGCAGCTTCATATAGATTTAGGGGACCTCTTAAGTCGCTGTATAAGGAGTCCTTGAACTTACCATTAGGATCAACGAATTGGTTGAAAATTCCTACTTGGAAATTATTTAGGCAATGGTATGTCAGAGAAATCACATGTTAGTGTTAGTACGCACTTTTGAATCAGTGAATTTAGTAAGTAAATTGTATACCACAAGAGATATTAAAACCATATTGCCTGAAAAGTCGAAACTGAAGTGCTGCAGTAGATAAATCATATTCTAGATACCTTCCCAAGTTGGTAGATAGATTGAAAAGCTGTTCTAGTTGATTTTGAATCTCATCCTCAAAGTGATACGAGATACCGAGTCGTTCTATTTTGTCAATGAAATCCAATTTTTGCATCATGGTTGTTCCTGTTGCCAGAAGCATGCTCATCATTTCTACCTTCAAAACTTCAATCTCTTTGGTGTACATTTCATATCCCTAAATGCATCTCAAAAATCTTTCTTCAATGATATTGTCAAATTAATCTTGTTAATTTTCCTTGAAAAACAAGAATTCTTAGACATTAAACAGGCAAAGACATATCTCGTACCCTAAAACACTAATAAAAAATCCTTCTGCCTGCAAATTAATCGAGTATCTGTAACAATACGCAATGATGTCATAGGGAAAATAATAGGGGATCAATGATATGTAAGGTCGTCATAAAAGCCTAATAGGAAAGGAAATGTCGCATGAGTCCAGGTAAAAGTTTTACATTAAAATACGGAAAAATGAAAAGGACTTAAAGGTCAAAATGGGTAAAACCCATACAGTTGAATCGGTTGTCCACTAAGATATTCTGTTTTCTTTTCTGAAACTCTATGTTATTTAGATGATTAATTTTAAAATCAACAAAAAAAAAAAGTTGAACCACTTAAATTGAGAATTAGAAGCTCATCTAAATAACCCACTAGTCTGGATCTAAAAGTATTGCTAATTTTGTCTCGTACTCTCCAAAAACAATAAAATCTTCTTTTTGTTCTCATTGGAAAATAAAGAATTTATTAAGGCACAACCATGTTTGCATTAACAACGGGAAATATAGAGGATGGAGGATGATTGTGACAGCCCCACCTCTCCCTGAGGCGAATCAGAGGGTTCCGGCGGACTGCCTGCCCAACTCTCGCTGGGACTCAGTCGTTCACTACATTCCTCAATTAAAATCAGAAAAAATTCACAAGAATAAATAGGACAATGATCCAAAACTTAAAGCGGCATTTATATACATTGTTATCCCAAAAGGGAGTATCAACATCGAATATACAAAGGTTCTCAAGCCTTCATACGTCCAACCCGTGCCAAGCACTAAGGCGAGAACCAAAACAAAAGAAACAAAAGAACTATACTGGCTAGTCTATATCGAGCTCACGTCCTTGCTCGCCTTCCCCTGCTAAGGAAAACAAAACTAAAGGGATGAGTTAAAAGCTCAGTGAGGTTCCGAACACATAATCAAATAATCAATCCAGTTCAAGAAACATTTACAGGGGAAAGCGATAACAACACATTCATTAAAAGGATACAGGCTCACATGGAGCTATTCGTTCGTTCGTTCGTTCATTCTCCTGTCATTCCCCTTATTCCTCAAATCATTAAAAAAAAATACATTTTTGTAAGTAAAACCCTCGTTTGCATTGACATTCGTTCGTTCATTTCATTCACCCCCTCCTGGACGTTGGTCAGGCTCCACCCGACAACAAGGTAATACTCGAGTATACCAAACGTTCACACCCAGGGTCACCATATCGCCCGACCGAGTCCGCTTCTGGCTCGAGTCGATCGGTAACGAAGGGCAGGGCCCAGTTCAGTCAAAAGGCTTACATCATGCGCAACTAGCATTTAATCATTTAATCATTGAAAATTTCACATTCATTTAGGTCGAGTGCGATAAAGTACACACTCGCCTAAAAAACTCATTTGAAATAATCAGTGAAAACATTTAACATGTTATCATTCATTCATAACAAATCATATAATCAAGAACAAGCCACATAGTCAATGAAAATATAACAAACAAGGAACACTCACCTATGTACGCAAAACAACGTGCAAAATATTCTTCCGGATATTATCCTTAGTCACCGAGAAAACCTAAGATTAAACGAGAAAGAATATTACAGCTCATCTAGCACCAACAATTAGGTGAAATCAAAGAAACTCAACAATTGATGAGTAGAACGTATAAAAAGACTTTAAAGTGAAACGAGGACATTTGGACCCGTGGACAAGAATAATTAGGGTTTCATAGACCAAACGTAAAACCAAACTAAAGACAAGTCGGAATCCAACTAGATAGGCTAAGAAATACTGTTTTCGGAATCGTTTCGGAATCATCTCATATTCAAGTAGATATTATACACTAAAGGTCTTAATGAAATTCTTGAAAAAAAGGAGGTCAAAATACCCAAGAAAACCCTAAACCACTCCTCTTTATTTGGGTAAGAGTAAGTACACATTTGGAGTTTCCAATTGAAGAAGGATCATGTTTTAAGATGGAAAACGGTCATAGTATTAGTATTTGCCAAACAAAAAATATACAAGTTCAAATACAAACTTAGCCCTCGAGCGAAAATTTGGGCAGCACGCCCTTTGTATTTACCTATTTTCCAACCATTTATGACTTCATTATTTTCCTCAATCAATCCCAACATTACACACAACATAAATAGCCACTCAATAGGCTCAATGTCATATGATTACCAAATCAAGCTAGGACATGTGCGGAAATGACGTTTAGGTTGGAAAACAAAAGGCAGATTTGCTGTTGCTTAGCGGAACTAACACAACTGAAGCGACACTAGTCGGATTGAGGTGAAATGTATACCGTTTCGAAGCTAAGAGAAAGGGCTACAATGGTGAAGAAGGCCACTCAGTCCAGTTTGCAATGTATCTAGGTCAAATTTACCAAAACAATCCCAGATTTTCCAGTTCGCAGTTCAACTAGTAGTCCTGATTCATTCAATCATATCTCAGCACATACAACTCCAATTCAAGTGATTCCAAAGCAATTTGAAAGCTAAGATACAAGGCTATAAGTCTTAAAAAGACATCGACAACCAAATCAGTAGTATTCCTGGTAAAAACAACCAATTACAAAAGCTGATTAGCATGTTCGGATAGAAACAGGGCAGCAGGGGTATTTTGGTCTTTTAATAGGTTACATTGCTTCGATTGAGCTGAAATTTTGTAGGCTACCAAAAAACATCATTCTATACAACTTTCATGTTTTGTGCTAAGGCTAAATCGGCCTCTAACTTGGTGTAACAGTACCGGGCAGAATTGGGGAAAAATGAAATCCTAATCTGGAATTTTCCGCACAAAGTGGAAATTTTTCGCAATTAGCTACAATTTACGCACAATAGCTTCATTCTAAACTATCCCAAGTCATCACCCATGGCCACACAATATTAAACATATGAAAACAGAAAAATTCAATAATAAATATAAAAGTCACCAATATCAACTAAAAGTCATGAAATCTTTCACCAAATCACATCTTTGACTAACACAAGCTACCAATTTAACATTAGCAAGACCAAAGAATGAACTCCTTAGCTACTCACATTACAACTCAAGAAAAGAGCCAACTAAGCACCTTTGTTTCTCAAACCACTTCACCAACTACCTCAAGACCACTTAGCAAAGGGATTTTATGGAGTGATTTGAAGTTTTATCGGTTTGAGTTGAAGATTGGAGCAAGATTATGAAGTAGGAAGTTGGAGGATTTTTTTCTTTTCTTGAGCAAGAGGTTCGGCCAAAGGGGAGCAAAATGTGATGAATTTTTGGTCAAATTTTTGATTAAATGGTAAAGTAGGAAAGTTAGTCAAAGTCCAAGAATAAATGGCATGGTGACACTTGTCACCTTTTGGCCCTAAAACTTATCCTTTTTCCCCCCAATGCTAATCCAACAATAATACAACTAAGTAACCTCTTATCACCTAGTAAATTAATTCCGGTATACAAAACATAACCTAATTGGTCGAATTTTTTCAAACTTTCCGCACTAGCGGGTCCCACGTTCGATAAACGCTCTTAATTCTCAAAAACTAACCGATACTAGAAAAATCATCTAAAAACTATATTTACTCATACAAATTACCTGGAAGATTTTGCTAATAAAGAAAATGCAGAATAACATGCAATTAATTAACATTAAACCTAAAAAATAAGAAAATGTACGGGTTCTCACAATGATCCTCCCCAGCAAATAGATATGTGATCATTGGGGTCAGATCAATGGTCGATGGAGAAATCAATGGTCGATGGAGAATTATTAGACTATTTTTTCTTGTCAGATTCAGAGTTTGAATTCTAGGATTGATAGTTAGGGGCGAAAAGGGTGTGAAGAGGAGTGGGAGGCTAAAAAAAGAAAATATTCAACAAACAGATGTGAGACAAGTTATTTACAATCTAGAAAAATGAATGGTATAGAGGAAATAACATTGTTGGAAAAAAATATGAGGTCAATTATGAACTTACAGAAATATGAAGGAAGCATAACCTGCTTATCAAGAGTAAACGTTGTCATACGATCAGCCCAAATGTTTTCAAGAATGTCTGCCAATTGCCGGACAACTTCAGCAGTTTGAGGTGAGGCCATGTTGGTGGGGTAAATAGGGGATGATTGAGCTCAACTAAGTGTTTTTACTATAATCATATGGATGATCAGCCAGAGGAATTCAATTACATATATATAGATCCATCACCCTAGTAGTTACTCATTAGGGGCTGCTTTAGCTGTTCGTTGTACTTAGTTTTAGTAAACCCTATCCGATTGATTTGGAGCACTCAGTTGTCAGCAATGCAAGCCATCAACTTGGACGAACGACAAAAGTCTGCACTATGATCTGCCGGTGTGATGTCAAAGATAATTTGACAACTGAAACAGTACCAGCAAATTCTTTGGAAAGTCAAGTCAAACAAATTATCAAGCCGACTAACTGATCTAGAGGAACATGTATGGTTTTCTGAAAATGAAAGGAAACAAAAGGATATGCTGCATACAAAACAATACCATCGAAAAGTCTCAAGTAGATTAATAAAGATTAAAAAGAAGAGGGAAAATCTAGCTCTCTCTTTTGCACTATCAAATCCAAAACAAATTTTCTAAAACTTTACAAATTGTATGTAACACAACTGATAAGACAAAGCCCAAAAAATATTAAAAGACTTCTATAGCCGAAATTTTTACAGTAGTTTTCTTCAAAAAATTTTTTAGGAAATTGGCTTAATTTCTTTTAGGTAGATTTCTTCTTCTGTGTAGAAGTAACTAGTTTTATAATTGGTTTTAGTTACTTGAAATAGTAGTCAAGAAATATCCTATTTAATTTAGAATTAGAAGTTATTTCATATTCTATACAGGTCTAGGAATTAGAATTGATTTCCTATTGTTATTTGAGTTTTGGCCAAATAATGTTATCTACAAATAGGTGGATTGACATACTATACAAGAGACACACAAGAGATGACATGTAACCTTATACATAGGTAGTGAGAGAGGGTTTTTGGGAGATGAGAGATGGTATACAAGAGTTGGGTTTGGGGTTAAGTTATATTCTTGTATAGGGTTTTCCTCTCATAATAAAGAGTGAGTTCTCTCTTCATGAACGTAGGCTCAATGGTGGAGCCGAACCATGTTAAATTTTGTGTGTCGTTTATCTTTCATACTTGTGATTTGTTAATCATTAAATTGTTGTGTATTTGATATTTTAATAGTTGTGTGTTCTGCGCTTGGATCCTAACAATTTATATCAGAGTTTCAGGTCTCGAGACTGGGCTACTTAGGGGCAAGTGGATTCTTCTCAAAGTTGGATCGGTAAAAATTCTCTCATTGGTGGTAGACCAAGGTGCTAAAGAATTTGGCTAGTATTGGACCAAGTGCATCATAGGTTTGGCAAGAAATCCGGTTGGTGTGAGATGGAGCCAAGGGTTAGCAGAGGTCTAAAAATCTAGTTTGGATGTTGCAGAAGAGTGGGTCCACGTGACAGGTGTCAAGCCTGTGCAATAATAAATATCTACTCTAGAAAAATATAAATTTTGTATATAGCGGTGCGCAAAGTCGAATCCACAGGGATTGAGGATAATTCATTTCTTCCAGAGTCCGAAGTATGGGGGTTTTTTGGAGAATATAAAATAACTAATTAACTAACTAATGAAACAACTAATAGAAATAAACAGGAATTAATCAATAACCAATACGACTCTAGTCAAAGGTGCAACTTTTAGACACGGTCCATTCAAATAATCATCGATGCAAAGATAATTCAATTACTCATTAATAGATTGGTTATAGTTGTCATACACGCAATAAACAATCAGTCATTCCTTACTTTTTCGATAGTCAAGGTACGACCATTAATTACTTCCCTAACCAAAAAATAACCCTAGGTACGACCACAAGATTTAATTTCTCGATTGCAATAAGAATTAAAAAAGCCCAACCCTAACCAACAAACACGCTACGAGAGTTCGTTTAAATTAGATCATAAGTTTTCCTAATGATAGGGTGCATTTTAGTGAGTTATTTCATTGCTATTTCATACACGCTACGAGAGTTCGTTTAAATTAGATCATAAGTTTTCCTAATGATAGGGTGCATTTTAGTGAGTTATTTCATTGCTATTTCATAGTTGTTGGGACTAAATGTCGCTCTATTAGATGGATTCTACTCAGGTTTGGTGGTTTGTGTTAATTACAGGAAGTAATGCTGAAAAGTGCTGAAAATCAAATTCTAAAGGACTTCTTGACATTTAGGCATGCCCACGCCTAACCCCAAACCAAAAACCCGTACTTGGTCGCACGCGGGAAGCTCTAGAATATTGAGCGAGGCAGCGAACTACAACTTTGGAAAGCAGTGGGGTCACTCCCAAGCTGAAAAGAGTTATCTGTAATAGGATTTGTTAATTAGGAAATTTTTGGTAGTCGGTTACCAACTTTGTAGGAGAAAAACTAGGTTGAGATTTACGTTCCTCTCTCTGGTGGGGCCTGGCCGAAAAAAGGGTTCCTTTTTGCCTTTTTGTGTGGCTAACAACGTGAAAAGAAGAGGGGTACTTTTCCTAAGGCTTGTCTTTGACTTTGGTGGTGCTTTGTAAACAATTAGGAAGAAACCAACGGGAGGAGCCGCAATTGTGGACTTGTGGGTTTTTGCTTTTTACTTTTGTTTGACCAAATTGAAGAGAGCATTAGACTCTCTCGTTTGCCTTGGGTTGGAAACAATTGAAAGCAACAAAAATTTCTCATTCTTTTCTTCTGCGGTTGACCGAAATTGAGAGAGCCAATTTGGCAATTTTTCCCAATTCTCTACGCATGGCTTATTCTCCATTAATGGAAAACTAACTCTCTAATTCTAGTCAAGGGGACAACTGAAGATTTGATTCGGCAAATACTATGAGATCTAAATTACTTTAATTGCTTCCTCCATTTATTGGTATTTATATGTTTTCTGCTTTCAATTGTTAAAACTTTTGTGTATGATTGAATAGTGTGCAATATTTAATTATTCACATAGCCTATTTTGCTAATTAGGGGTAGTTGGATCCGTGATTGGTCGATTACCTCTGTCCCGGTAGCAATTGGTATAATTGGATTTATGTCAGGAGAACGTACGATCTAGTTTAAACAAACTCTCGTAGCGTGTTTATTAATTAGAATTGGACTTTTCTAAACCTTAATGCAATTTAGAAATTAAATCCTACGGTCGTACCTAGAATTGTTTTCGAGTTAGAGAAATAGTTAACGGTCGTACCTTGACTATCGAAAAAGTAAGAAAAATCTGGTTATTTTTCGCGTGTATGACGGTTATAACCAATCTATTAATAAATGCTGGAATTTTATGTGAATCGATAATCAGTGCATGAACCATTTCTGAAGTGTACCCTTGGCTAGAGTTCTCTCAAGTATTTCTGTCAATTAATTATTTTTCGCATTCGATTTATTTAGTTCATTAGCATTTCATCGTAGAACCCCCCATTTATCTTGATTCGAAAGGAAACAAATTTATCCCCAATCCCTAAAGAGACGACCCTGCTTGCCACTGTCTACTAGTTAGTGAATTTAGTCAGATAATTAATTCTAATATATTGGATTAAGCAAACTCTTCGTGAACAGGGCGAATCAAGTAACTCATTGCACACCTAGGGTCCCTGTTCCAGTACTAGAATTGATTATTGACTACTTTAGGTGGTAGTTAGATTTTATTATTATTATTACACAAGCTCGGCATACCGCACTATGGTAGAGACATGCACGTGGTAGAGATATGCACTATGCACTATTGAAACTTGAAATTGGAAGATGCACTATGGGCATACTGCACCACATACAAGACGCCGGTTGGGATGTCCTCTTATAGACCAGTTTTCGGTAAGGCTTGTCATCTTCCAGTGGAGTTCGAGCATAGGAAATTCTGGGTAGTGAAGCAGTGCAATATGGATCTGGAAGAAGCGAGGTCCATAGGAAATTGTAGCTACAGGAACTGGAAAAGATTAGGAATGAGCCCTACGAGAATGCCATGATTTATAAGGAGAAGAGCAAAATTTTTCATAATCAACAAGTCTCAAGAAAGCCCTTTGTAGTGGGGCAAAAAGTCCTCTTGTATCATTCGAGACTTAAACTTTTCTCCGATAAGTTACGTTCTCGTTGGATTGGTCCATTTGTCATTTCTAATATTTTTTATTATGATGCAGTGGAGATCCAAAGTTTAAAGATGGAGAAGAAATTCGTGGTAAATGACCATCATCTCAAACCTTACTATGAGGAATTCTCCGTTGAGGAAGACGAATTCATACAACTGGAGAATCCAATTTATCCATTTTGAGAGTTCCGGCCGAGTCTAGCCAAAGACGTTAAAGAAAGCCGCTACTTGGGAGGCAACCCAAGACTATTTGTTTTAGTTTTCTTATATTTTTTGAGTTTTTATTAAGTGTTAGTGTCATTTAGTGGTGTGTTGTTTTGTGGCAGGAATCTGGTAGTTAGACGTGCTCACGCAAGGTGATCACGCCTAAGGAATGAAGTTCTGAATTGACGGTTAGAAGACTTTATAGCATTTAGGCGTGCCCACGCCAGGTGGTCACGCTTAAGGATCAAAATTTTGACAGATGGTCAGAAGACTAGTAGGCAGTTAGGCGTGCCTACGCCTAATACAGGGGTTCTTTATTAAAAAAAAAAGAAAAAAAAAGACGTGAAAAACGAAATTGCCTTCACTTAAAAAAAAAGAGGGAAGAGCCCTACGGTTGCCATACTTTTCTTCTTCTTCTTTCTTTTCTCCTTGGACGCCGCTGCACCTCAGCCCGCCGCCGCTGCTCACTCGTTTCCTTCGCATGCCGCCGCGTCAGCCCGCCACCCCAAACCCCAGCGTGCACGAGCGCGCTTTAGCATAGCGCGCGACCCTCAGCGTGTTTCAACCCAGCATGCGCAACCAGCGCGCGAGTCCAACTCCAGCCAACGCGCGACCTAGCTAGCGCGACCTCCGTGCTCGCCAACTCTTCCACCGCGCTTGACCACCAACGAGCTCGGCCAATGCGTGTCTGCCCAGCCCTCCGCGCACGGCCTCCTCCGTTGCCGCCTCTGCTTCTTCCACCGTACCCACTGCCTGCTCCCCCCTCAGGTGCTTTCTTTCTTTGATTTTCTGTCACTTTCAGTTAAGGCCAAATTTCTAACTTTTAATTAGCTGAGGCCAGATTTCTAGTTTTAATTAGCTATGGACAGATTTTAAATTTGTAGCTGAGACCAAATATTTTGGTTTTCTAACTGATAACAGACAATTTGTACTTAATTTGGGTGCTGTGATTTTGTCTGTAGCTGCTATTGACTATTTGCTCAATTTTGGGTTAAACCCCTGGTGTTGGGGAAAGTTTTGCTGCATTTGCCTATTTAATTGGTTTTTGGGTGAGTTTATTGTCTATTTCCTTAATTGTTGGTGTTTGGAGCTGTGATTGGGGACCCTTTGCTTAGTTGGCTGCCTGTTGACTCACTTTGAAAACTTGTACCCTGACCTTGCCCTGTTCACTGATATCAAATGACCAAACCAAAAAATAAAAGTAAGAACAGATCTTCCACCTCCACCCCATAGCCTACTGTGCCTTTGAGTAGGCCTTCCCAAGCGACTGCTCCGGGAGGCTCTCGGACCCGTCTTGGGCGGAATAGGGAGGTTCACATCTTCTCTCTGACCTATTTCGGTGGCCATTTGACCTTTATCAGGGCTGCTGATAGGGAACGGTATGCCGCTGCTTGCACAAGGAAAATAATTCCTTATAAATATATCCACGACCCTACACTTGATCTCCTGAATATTAGGGATATGTTCGCTAGGCAGTTAGCCGCTATAGGTTGGATCCGTTATGTTGCTATTATTTTGCCTGTCTTTACTAAGCTAACATGGGAGTTCTATGCTACTTTTGAATTTAATATCCCTGATGAATTCTCCGTTACTACTCCTGGGGTGGTGCGTTTTAGATTGATAGGTAGGGAGTTCACACAATCTATCACTGAATTTAATTTGGCCCTCGATTTCATTGACATTCCGTATTCCCAAAGTGAGGAATATATGGCAAGTTCCTGCGATTACACGGAGCCATTTTTCTCCCATAACACTGGCTATTGGAAAGAATTGTCAATTGACCGACAAAACTATGATTCTATCTAGTCTAAGGCATCTTTTCTCAAGAGCCCCGCTTATCGCTATTTGCACCGGTTTATGGCTTATAGTTTCTCTGGTAGAAAAGACAGTTCGGGTATTTTGACCAAACCTAAGTTCTTTTTTATTTGGTATATGGTTGCTCAGATTAAGATCAATTTGGTTTGTTGGTTTACTTCTCATCTCCGAACTGTCTTGAGTAAGAAAAATAAGCCGTTAATCCTGGTGTCTTTTATCACTCAATTGACTATAAATCTTAGAGTTCTGGATTTGACTAATCATAATTTGCATTTGGCATGTACTATGAAACCTCTTGATTTAGTTTGTTTGGAAAAGATGGGTCTAGTGTAACAGGTAAATAGTACCTTCCAATTCACTCCCCCCAGGGCCGATCCATGTTCCTTCTAGGCGTACAGCTTCCAAACATGCCACCTCGGAGGTTGGCAGTCCTTTCACGGACGCCCCCGGACCTTCCCCTTCTGCACCTCCGCTGAAGTCTTCTACTGACAACTAGTCTTCAGTCTTTCGTTTCCAACTTCATCACATGGATTCTAGATTGGAGCAGATAGAGCGCCAAGTGGCCGGAATGGCATAGAATTTGGCTCAGTACTTCCACCACGCTGGTTTCCCTCCACCCTTTCCTCTCGAGTCTTAGTCTCTTTCTATCCTCCTCTGTGTTCAGGGAAGTGTCGTTGCCCCTGTACCTCTGTTTTAGCTCTTTATTTTCTTACATTGGAGGCAATGTAAGGTTTAGGTGTGAGAGAGGGTTAACTATGCTTTTAGTTGTGTTTTTAGTTGTTTGATTTGCATTTTCTTTATTTACCCTAGTAGTTCTTTTCTTTAAACAGTGATGAATGCAATTGAGATATGAGTATGAGTAGTAAGTTCGTGCCGTGGGGTGTTCTACTTTTCTTAATGATGAATTGATTGATGAATATGCTGAACTTGACATAATTTTGACCACTTGTGCGATTTTTGGGCTTAAATTTTCGTTTGTTGAGTGGTTATTGGACATGATTTGTCATTCTAGAATTTGCTCAGTTATGCATCTCAAGACCACATTTAATTGAATTTGATGCATTAAAATGATAAGGACACCTAGGAATGAACTAGTTTGACTTGCTTAAAAATCCACCTTTGTTTTATTTACCTTTAGTGAGCCAAATTGAGCCTTTAACCCTTTTTCTTTGTTTAATACCCTAATTGTTAGCCGACAATTCTCCTTTTAGACTTTCTCTTTGAACCGTGTGTTGAAGAAATGCTTTGATCTTATTGCATGGGAGTTTAGGGGTGTTATTTGAAAGGCAGTGAATCAGAAATGCAAATATGACAAGTGAAGTTGATTTCTATGGTGTCGGTATTCAAGAAAAAAATAAGGAAAAAAGACAAAAAGAAAAGGAAAATATATGAAAAAAAAGAAAAGAGAAAGAAAAGAAGATGAAATCAAAGTATTTGTGACGAGTACCGACTATTACTTCACTTGTTGGGTTGTTGAGATGTCTTGAAGGTTCAAATGTGCAAGAACATGTGCAATGAATTTCTGGGTATTTTCTTTAACACTTTTACACCCTTAAAATCCTTTTCATTCCACCCCTTCACCCGAGCCCCATTTCAACCTTGCAAAGTCCCTTTGATTGGTGCATTTGATTTATAGTTAAGTAGTGGAAATATGATATATGAGCAAGCCTATAGTGATGTCATTTCATTGTGTTGATTTGAGAGCCATCTTATATCCATATCCTACACATTTTGGAGTGAATGAGTGCATAATCAATGTGAGAAGTGTCAATTTGGTATATTCTGATTTCGATTCAGTTATTGTGGAATTTGGAATACCGTTATTGGTATGAACTGTTGTGAATTACTTGGTATCTTAATTGCACTTCTGAGTTAATTATGCTTGAGAGCAAGCATAGTTTAGGTGTGGGGGAGATTGATAGGGTGCATTTTAGTGGGTTATTTCACTACTATTTCATAGTTGTTGGGACTAAATGTCACTCTATTGGATGGATTCTATTCAGGTTTGGTGGTTTGTGTTAATTGCTGGAAGTAATGCTGAAAAGTGCTTAAAATCAAATTTCAGAGGACTTCTTGACATTTAGGCGTGTCCACGCCTAACCTCAACCCAAAAAGCCGTACTAGGTCGCACATGGAAAGCTCCAAAATATTGAGCGAGGCAGCGAACTACAACTTTGGAAAGCAGTGGGGTCATTCCCAAGCTGAAGAGAGTTATCTGTAATAGGGTTTGTTAATTATGAAGTTTTTGGTAGTCAGTTGCCAACTTTGTAGGAGAAAAACTAGGATGAGATTTACGTTCCTCTCTTTGGTGGGGCCTGCCCGAAAAAAGGGAGGAATTCCTTTTTGCCTTTTTGTGTGGCTACCAATGTGAAAAGGAGAGGGTACTTTTCCTAAGGCTTGTCTTTGACTTTGGTGGTGCTTTGTAAACAATTAGGAAGAAACCAACGGGAGGAGTCGCAATTGTGGACTTGTGGGTTTTTGCGTTTTACTTTTGTGTGACCAAATTGAAGAGAGCATTAGACTCTCTAGTATGCCTTGGGTTGGAAACAATTGAAAGCAACAAAAATTCCTCGTTCTTTTCTTCCGCGGTTGACCGAAATTGAGAGAACCATTTTGGCAATTTTTCCCAATTCTCTACGCATGGCTTGTTCTCCATTAATGGAGAACTAACTCTCTAATTCTAGTCAAGGAGACAACTGAAGATTTGGTTCGGCAAATACTGTGAGATCTAAATTATTTTAATTGCTTCCTCCATTTATTGGTATCTATATGTTTTCTGCTTTCAATTGTTATACCTTTTGTGTATGATTGAATAGTGCGCAATATTTAATTATTCACATAGGCTATTTTGCTAATTAAGGGTAGTTGGATCCGTAATTGGTCGATTACCTCTGTCCCGGTAGCAACTGGTATAATTGGGTTTATATCAGGAGAACGTACGATCTAGCTTAAATAGACCCTCGTAGCATGTTTGTTAATTAGGATTGGATTTTTCTAAACCTTAATGCAATCTAGAAATTAAATCATACAGTCGTACCTAGAATTATTTCGGGTTAGAAAAATAGTTAACAGTCATACCTTGACTATCAAAAAAATAAGGAAAAACTGGTTGTTTATCGCGTGTATGACAGTTATAACCAATCTATTAATAAATGCTGGAATTTTATGTGAATCGATGATCAGTGCATGAACTATTTCTGAAGTGTACCCTTGGCTAGAGTTCTCTCAAGTATTTCTGTCAATTAATTATTTTTCGCATTTGATTTATTTAGTTTATTAGCATTTAATCATAGAACCTCCCCCATTTATCTTGACTCGAAAGGAAACAAATTTCTCCCCAGTCCCTGAGGAGACGACCCTGCTTGTCACTGTCTTCTAGTTAGTAAATTTAGTCAGATAATTAATTCTGATATATCGGATTAAGCAAACTCTTTGGAAACAGGGTGAATCAAGTAATTCATTGCACACCTAGGGTCCCTGCTCCAGTACTAGAATTGATTATTGACTGCTTTAGGTGGTAGTTAGGTTTTATTATTATTATTGCACAGGCTCGGCACCTGTCACCTAACATGAAACCAATCACGCTAGTCGCCACTGGTATTAATAAATTGAACAATTACGGATTTAATCAACCAATCTGACTGTTGATTATTAGATTAATTCCAATATCGGACCCTTGACATTCAAATAACATAACAGTCATAAGAAGTTAAACCAGAAAAAGTACAAATACTAATGAATAAAAGAAATAAATAAAATAATTCAATCTCACTGATGTTTGGAACCAAGTCCTCAAATTGACCTTCAACTAGAAAACGGAGATTTAGCTACAAATTCTCAAGGGAGATCCACGGGAATCCATAGCTAACTATTGGTTTTTCTCTAAAGACTAACTAAAGAAGAGACCAGTGGCTGTCTACTTTTTCTTGCTCCCTCCAAAGTAGTAATCACGCGGGATTCTGGCCTTTTCTTCCTCTTTGTTTTCTAATTGAAGTCTACTACTTCGGCCGTCACTGGTAGTCGGTTCCAATCACGCTAGTCGCCATTGGTATTAATCAATTGAACAATTACGGATTCAATCAACTAATCTGACTGTAGATTATTAGATTAATTCGAATATCGGGCCCTTGACATTCAAATAACATAACAATCATAAGAAGTTAAACCAGAAAATGTACAAATACCAATGAATAAAAGAAATAAGTAAAATAATTCGATTTCACAGATGTTTGGAACCGAATTCTCAAATTGACCTTCAACTAGAAAACGGAAATTTAGCTACAAATTCTCAAGGTTGATCCGCCGGAATCCATAGCTAACTATTAGTTTTTCTCTAAAGACTAACTAAAGAAGAGACCAGCGGTCGTCTCCTTTTTCTTGTTTCCTCCAAAGTAGTAATCACGCGGGATTCTGGCCTTTTCTTCCTCTTTGTTTTCTAATTGAAGTCTACTACTTCGGCCATCCATTGGCCAACCAAAAATATAATTCTAACTGAAAAAGGAAATAATAAAACATCTAATAAAAAGTGGTAGTTTCCTAATTTTCATCCAATACTCCATGTAGAGTTCATCTTGAATTGGAAAACTCTTGAAAAATCACCTCTTTTATTATTTTTTTGCGCCACCTTCCTACAATTGGCATAAAATACCAAATATAAGTTGAATCAATCAATTAATACAATATTTGGTAGTATAAACGAGGAAAACAATCATAAAATTAATGATAAAAATGTAATCTATCAATTTTTTCCACACCTAAATCATGCTTGTCCTCAAGCATGAGAAACAACAAATCAAACAATCAAGTTCAAACAATGGCTATTATTCAAATCTTTTATTGCCAAGATACAATTAAAACATTGTCAAGTATTAGTAGCAATTTAAAAAAAAAATATCTCTCTAGTTAGCTTTCAAGATCAAGGAATCTTTCAATTTATGACTAACTAATCTAAGAATATACAATATTTAACTAGCATCCATAAGCAAATGGCTCGACTATTAAGCAAAATCTCAACATTAAAATTCATGGATCAGCGGGTTAACAATTCATTCAAACACTTCCACATTTTTCACCATTAGCACATATTTTTTTGTTTTCTAAAATATCCCCACACTTGATTTTTTTTTTCTGGGGGAATGCTTAATCTTTAGCCATTTAAGCGTTTTGATGCGAAATCCGACATTTGTCAAATGAAAAAGCCCGATTACTCAGCCCTCATCGCTTAAAAACCACATACTTATAACTATCATTGTTTTTTGACGCGAAAATCAATATTTGTAGTAAAGACCTCCGGTTACTAGGTAACGATACTAGCAGAGTATAACCGAATACTATTCATAAATAAGCACCAAATTAAAATTAAAAATCACACAAACCCGCTTCATTTCTCAAATATGGAGAACTAAGATTAATAGTTAAACCAATTTGCACAAAAAGTGTTAGACAAATATTTACAATATTTAGAAAAGTTAACCAAAAAGTGTAAAAGTCACAAAATCTCAAATATTCACCAAAGAGATACCCTTAAACTTAACCATGTCATACTTAACACTTTAGATTGTAAAATCTTAGCAATAGAAAAATTTGAGACATCTAACCATCGTTTATCAGGAACAATCACAAATATGCATAAAGATAGGCAAAAATTGGACAAAATTTGACAAAGTCAAACAAAAAATTTCAACAAAAATACCTACACTTATACTTTTTCAATATATTACCAATATGCTACCCCCCACACCTAAATCTTATATTATATCCAATGTAAGAGATAAAAAATAGAATACGAAACAAAAGGGACAACGAAACTTCCCTGAGCACATAATGGAGGGTCTCGAGTAGCTATGACATAGGTGAAAATGGTGGTGTGAAACCAATATGGTAGACCCTCACTGCCCCCAAACCAAAATCGAAAATGCCAACAGATAGTGGAAGTGGAGATGGCCATGGGTGGTGGCTAGCGGCGGCGGCATGGTATGGTAGTGATGGTGACGAGCCGAAACTGCGGAAAAAGCAGCGATGGCGTGCGAGCGGTGATTGGCAGCCACTTACATCTGCGGAGAGAGGGAGAGATAGCAGCAGCAACAGGAAAGGAAGAAAAGGGGAGGGAGAAGAGAAAGAAAAAGAAAGAGAGAAAAAGAATAGGGCACCATTGGATTTTTTTTTGAACCACTGCTTAGACGTGGGCACATCTAACTGCTCTCGAATCTTCTGACCAACCCTCGAAAATTAAGTTTCTTAAGCGTGACCACATGACTTGGGCACGCCTAACTAATGCTGAGTTTTCTGTCAAAACAACGAAAATTTCATGCCTTAGGCGTGACCACTTGGCGTAGGCACATCTAACTACTGAAAAGTCTTTTGCCCGCAGATGAAAACTGCCTTCCTTAGGTGTGCCTAATTGGCGTTGGCACGCCTAACTGGTAGGATACCTGCTAATCATCAACAACAAAAATTTTAGCCACCAAATATGAAAAGTCTAAGAGAAACATATTGAAACACATAATAAATAATAAACAATATTAAAATAACAAATTAACAAATAACTAAAAAAATGGATTGGGTTGCCTCCCAATAAGCGTCTTTCTTTAATATTTTTGGTTAGACATTACCATGTTTATTCACGGAGGATAAAATCGTGTAGCTCGTTTCAATGTTTCATCTTCTATGTAGTCCTGATATTCCTCGTAAATAAAGTAACCATTGAGCACGTGAGGTACAGTCTTCCATGGACTAGTAGATGGCACCAAACAAGTAAACAAGAATATTAATTCTTCACTTATTCCTCCATCACGAGCATTACTGGTTCGAGATATTTTGCCATCGCAACTCTTAACTTATTCCTGTCATGAAATTCGAAATCGTCTGGTATAATAAAATCAATCTCACTAACAGGAATTAAAGAATAAGAGTCAGGAGAATGTTGATTAAGGAATGGAGGAGATGTCACCGTATTTGAAGATTGTTCACTGGATTCATTCACTTGAACAATTTGATATTGGGGTTCCATTTCTTGCACTTCAATTCTCTTTTCAACTGCATCTTTAGATTCTTTTTCTTGAAACTCTTGCAATTTCATGTCATTTGTTCGGTGTCATGCCCCATTTTTGAGAAAAAATAAAGAAAAAGTAGGTGTTTGAAATCATAATGCGTAGTGTGCATGAAATATGTGAAGTGTGTGAATTGTGAGAAATAAAAGGAAAGGCCAAGGGACTTTTAAATGCGACGATTTGGTCAAAAAAAGATAATCTAAAAAGGTTTTGATAAGAGTGTAGGAGTCGCCACTTGGTATCGAGTTAGAGTGTACTAAGTCACCCAAAAAAATGTGGATTTAAAAATGTAAAAAAACCTTTTTAGATTGACTCCAAAATCTCCGATAAATCAGAGAAAATGGTTCGGGGGTTGCGGTTGAAGAGAGGGAAGGCAAAGACAATGTCTAAGGCACCCTCTCAACCTAGCCTAAGCTAGTTGCATGATTTAGTCACGATTTTCCTAATTTCTAACCAAAGATGTATCGCATTTGGATGTGACTAACATGGATGCAATCCTAAATCTAATGATGAATCGAAAGGGACAAATATTTCTTAGAGGCTCGATCGGACTAGATCACATGAGTTGTGATAGCCAAGGATAAACCCTCCAAGAGGTCACGAATAATGCTAATGACGTAAGAATGAGTGGAATGAATGTATGCAATGAGAAAACATAAGCTTGTGTGAAGTGAAAAAAAAAAGTAATAAAAGATAATAGTGTGTAAGTGGGAGTGTGCAAATAGGTGTGCAAGGTGAGGTATGTAAAGTGATAGTGTGAAGTACATGTGTGCTCAGTGGTAGTATATAAAGTGCTAGTGGTAGAGTGAGAATGTGTAAGATAAGAGTCGTGTGAAGTGAAAATGTGAAAAAATAATAGTTTTATGAATTGAGTGTGCTAAATGATAGTGGGTAAATGAGATGTATGAATCCTAGAGGAATGCAAGCAAGACGGGTACGGGGAGACCCTAAATCGTGACTTTTGATTTGCCTTTTGGTTAGAAAGAAAACAAGCGTGCTAAGGCTATGTTTAGCCAAGCTCGTCTGTTTCCCTTACCAGAAGGGTGACTCTCTAATCTAATCAAGCAAATGACCCTAATAACTAGAATGAAATGCAAAGTCCTAAAGATCGTGTTTCAAATGCGGGAAAAGGATAGAGATTCATGCAAACATGTAAAATTGCTAAAAGAAAAAATGAATGAAATGTAGTGAAGGCATGCGAGTGTGTACTAGCGAGAGGCGGCCCTATTGGGTCTAACATTGGACTATCCCTTTACTAACGCTCTCTCACAAGTATTGGACTTGTGAGAGCTCGAGGGGAAGACCATGACTAGCATTAGACTAGCCACGGTAACGTGCATTTCATCCACATAATCAGATATAATACTAAAAGCAAATAGACATGCCAAGCACATAGTTTCACATAGCACATAGCATATAAGCATGCTTATCTATATGCAGAAACCTAGGGAAAGCAATTAAACACATAGTCAGGCGAGCACGCAAGCAAACGAAGCAAACAAGCAAATAAGCCCTATCTATTACATTTGGGGGGCCCTACTACAAACTAAAGGGGGAAAGGAATTAAATGAAATGATATAATGGCCTAACTATTACAATTGTGGCATTCAAGTGCCTTTCAAACGATTAAAATTGAACTAAAATAAAATAAATATACTAAATTAAAACAAATAAAGTGAATAAATAAATAAATAAATTGAAAGCATTCAAAAGGCATGCAATTGAGCACATAAAGTCACATAAGGCACATAGGATCAAATAAAGTCAAGAATAAGGGATAGATTGTACTTCCCTTGAGTTATGTCCTAATGAAGTGAAATTACTTATTTACCCTCCAAAAACAAAAAAAAAGGTCAAGGCATCTCAAATAATCACATAAATACGAAATTGAATCATTAAAGGTGTTTAAACAACTAAACGGACTATGTTCACCAAATGAAGACCCAATTGAAAGAAAAAGGAAAGTTTGAGGGGTTAATTTGATGGGTTTTTCAATTTGCTTGGGCCATAGTAAGATGAGGGCAAGCTTAGGGGTTAACAAGTGAAATAATTTAAAATTAAGGACTTCAAATGAATCTTACCCGAACCAAAGTGCTGAAAATTCACAAAGAACGAATGAAAAACTGTTTGCTATCATTACACAAACAAAATGCCAAAATTCCTAAAAAAAAGTTGAATTAAACTATAAATCTAGAAAAAGGTTCTTGAACCCTACAAATTCATCTCTAAACTCATGCATATTCTACCCAAGAAACTCATTAGATCATGGCAAGGAAAGTCAGCATTTAAAATGGATGAGATTGACTAATTTTCCAAAGTTTCTGGGCCAAAGTGAAACAATGGGAGACTTGAGGGATTAGAATGCAACTTTTGGAACGTTTCTCATGCAAAAGACTTCATGCAACAACTACGAAACAATCAAACAAAATTCTGCAATAACTTTCGGCAGGCTGAAATTGCTCTTCTGCAATTCTCTTTAGTAACCCAACGAGATGGCAAAAGTTTTGAACAAAGCTCACGCTTCATTAATCCTTCTACAACCTTTATTGACACAAGATGGAGTATGCAAACAAGATGATGAAAGTCCAGCTTTGTGGACTGTTGCGTGAAGAAGGAAGAACAGCGAAAAAATAAGGACGAAATGCAGTTTTTCATTCAACCAAAATTTCCAACTCTCATCCTAACAAAGTCTAATGATAAAACACTTCATGAGCTAGATTAAGGCAATGAAGATGACCCAAACACAGAGCAACAAAAAGACACCCGAGCTTTCATGCATTAAGGGAACACTATAAGCATTAGCAGCTCCATGATGCAATGCGGTATGAAATAACAGTAGAGGAAAAGGTAAATTCGTAGCGCTCATGTTCACAACATGCAAACCGAAAACCAAGGAGATCATAAGCTTCACACATGCCAAAACTTGAACCAACAAAAAGCAAAAAAGAAACATTTGTCCATGCTGCTGCAGCAAGCCGAGAGACTCCAGTTTGTTGCAGCAGATTTTTATGCATGACTCCATACCAGAAAAATAAACTCGAATCTTCAAACACTTTCCTACTTCACAAGCATAAAACTCTTTGAATTAAACATACACAAAAAAAATCAGAACTAGGCATGCAAGAATGGAGAACAAGCTTTCTGCAATTGTATAATCATCGTACGAAGATCCATTCACACACCAGACTTTGTCTCCAATTTTCGGTTCAAGCATATAAGATTATGCAGCCTCCAAACGAGATTACCCAAACGTCATGCTCTAATTTCAAGCAAACAAAATTATAGCAAATCAACATTTACATGCACACAAAAACCTTCTGCAGCCATTTCATTCAGCCTAAGTCTACTCATGTGAAAAAAAACTCAGACAAGCCCCCACAGTGGACAAAACCCCACAGTAATGATTTTAGCCCATCTATAATCGCATTACCCACATAACATTGCCCAATTCCAGAAATTCTAACCATGTTTCTAACCACAGAAATGCAGGAAAAAAAGAAACTTGCAGCAAACAGGAACTAGATTCATCGAAAGTTACTGCCTTTTTAACCAAAACATCTAATCATTGAACCTCCATTTACCCTAAAGCTTTTAAATACACGTGAATCTCTCAAAAGCATCAGAACGCAAAGAAAGATGAATTAACAGATGCATGTACAAGGAAGGAACAAAAACAGGTGTGATGAATTCAAGCCTTCACGAAACAAAACTGGATTTACCTCAAGAGAAACACGCTGTTTCTGGAAACGAAGATCCACGAAATGCTTTTTTTACTCTGATGAAGTAGCTCCTCCTTTCCAGCTCTCGGTTATTCTCTGTTTCTTTCCTCTAAACCCTCACGGCTGAAACCCTTTTTTCCTACTTGCCCAAAGCCCGCAACTTTCCTTGCCTTTTACACAGCCGAAACCATTTCTTGCTTTTCTCAGCTCTTTCTCGTTCTTTTCTCTCGGTCTTTTCAATCTCCGCCGCCCTCTTTTTTCAGCTCTCTTTCCGTTGCTCTCTCCCTCGCTCTCTCTCAGTTTTATCGCTTCCTTTCTTGCTTTCTATCTCACCCCCCCAGCCGCCACTCACTTCTCGCTCTCCCTTTTGTCCTGCCGTCCCAACCTCCTAGCTGTCCTCAGGTTTTTCTTTTTATATCAAATGACCCCCCTTAAACCCTCATTTGGACGGTAGAAACTGATTTCTGTTGCATTTTTTAGAACCCTTGATTCTCATGTTTTTCTAGAATCCTCTTGATAGATCTTGAAGGAGTGATGTGGCCTTGTACTGAGGGCTTAAATGGGAAGAAACAAGGCCGAAAAAAATGAATAGAAATTAGATCACAATGGCCGCTGCGATTTTCTCTTCTGTACTGACCTTCCGCTTGCATTCTTGCATGAAAGAAACTGGCGCGTGCTTGCCACGCGCGCATGGAACAACCCTTTTTTTTTTTTAAACATCAAAAATTTCATAAACTGAATCTGGAAGAACTAAAACATATTTTTGTAGAGATTTTCCTTTTTCCAGTAAATTTTATGCTAAAAAAAATGTCTTAAAAAAATAAAAACTAAAGATGAATAATAATTAACATTTAACCAATGAAAAATAAAAATAAAAGTAAATAAACTAAATTAAAAATTTGGTGTCTACAGTTTGCCCCTCTTTGTCTGAGTTTCGAAGAAACTCGAGACAAAGACGTAGACACCAAATACTCAGCTGTGATTATTCTGTTGCAAACTACTCGAATGACTGATTCTTTTGAAATGAGAACTGACCCCTTTAATAAAATATTTTAAAATGGGACTGACCCAAACGAGAAATTTAAAACGGGACTAACTCGAACCAGAAATTTAAAATGGGACTGACCCAAACAAACAATTTAAAGCGGGACTGACCCGAACGAGAAATTTAAAACAGATAAAACGGGACTGACCCGAACAAGAAATTTAAAACGGGACTGACCCGAACAGGAAATTTAAAACGGGACTGACCCGAACCAGAAATTTAAATAGGACTAACCTGAACAAGAATTTAAAACGGGACTGACCCGAACAGGAAATTTAAAACGGGACTGATCCGAACAGGAAAATTAAAAAGGGACCAACCCGAGTAGGAAAATTAAAACGGGACTGACCCAAACAGGAGATTTAAAACGGGACTGACCCGAACAAGAAATTTAAAACGGGACTGAACTGAACAAGAAATTTAAAACGGAACTGACCCGAACAGAAAATTTAAACGGGACTGACCCGAACAAGAAATTAAAACAGGACTGACCCGAAACTGCCATAACATCGGTCAGTGGGATATAACCCAAGCCTGCCGAGGTTGGTGGCACAAAATCCAATCCCAACATGATGAAGTGCAGTGAAAGGAAATGTTAGTGGGACTGACCCATGTCTAACGATAAGATGAAATGCCCACTAGTGGGACTAACCCATGTTTAGTGGCGATATAAATGAAATGCTCACTAGTGGGACTAACCCATGTTTAGTGGCAATGTAAATGACATGCGCACTAGTGGGACTAACCCATGTTTAGTGGCAGTGTAAATGAAATGCTCACTAGTGGGACTAACCCATGTTTAGTGGCAGTGAAAATAAAATTCTCACAGTGGGACTAACCCATGTTTAGTGGCAGTGTAAATGAAATGTACACTAGTGGGACTAACCCATGTTTAGTGGCAGTATAAATGAAATGCACACTAGTGGGACTAATCCATGTTTAGTGGCAATGAAATGCATACTAGTGGAACTAATCCATGTTTAGTGGCAATGTTGATGAAATGCACACTAGTGGGACTAACCCATGTTTAGTGACAGTGTAAATGAAATGCACACTAGTGGGACTAACCCATATTTAGTGGCAAATGTTGATGAAATGCACACTAGTGGGACTAACCCATGTTTAGTGGCAGTGTAAATGAAATGCACACTAGTGGGACTAACCCATATGCACACTAGTGGGACTAATCCATGTTTAGTGGCAAATGTTGATGAAATGCTCACTAGTGGGACTTACCCATGTTTAGTGGCAGTGAAATGAAATGCTCACTAGTGGGACTAACACATGTTTAGTGGCAATGGTGAATGAAATGCTGGTATGTATGAAAAAATGTATAAGACTTACTCGGAAAACTATCCAAAGATTTGCCTCAGTGTGAGGTGTTGTCATATTCACTTGAAACTTTCCTGCAAAAGAGAAAAACAAAGAAATTGCCACCATCATTGGATCCGCTCGTCTTCGAAAATCGTGTAAACATGAGTCTTCGTGCCACCTTTCCAAATCTTATTGTCCGTGATATTCATTTTCTGTTCGGCAAGCTGTTTTGTCATCAAGCCATTTTGAGACTTTCGACTTCTGACATTCCATTGAGACAAACTTCTTTGTCTGGAATCAAGATTGACAACTGTTCGTTGTTCCATTGTGCTTTCCTAGGGAAGAACAAACCCAAATACTCTTTTAGTAAATCAAGGGATTGTCACTTGCCAAAATCTAATGATTATGATCATACAACAAAATAAAGTGGCTTTTGGCATGAAACGTAATCCTTGGCCCTTTTGAATATTTCTGCTCCGGAGTTCGGTGTTGGCGAAAGCACTACAAAGACAAGGAGAAATCCAAACGAACCGAGTCACCAGCTGTTTCAACTCATGCCTGCTATTTGAGAAAATCCTACCTTAGTGCCCTTTCGGGTTTTCGCTAAGGTCGCCCCCGCCCTTTTTGTTTTGTTTTTCTTTTCTTTTTGCTCTCTTCTTTTTTTTTTTTTTTTTGATGAGTTTTTTTTTATTTTTTGATTGAGAGAATCTTTTCAAAAATAATTTGCTCCAGTGTAGGGCCCTTTTTTCATTTTTCTTCTCTTTTTTTCGGCATCGGCCTTCCACATTGTTAGGTGCTTCTTCATTGATTTCAGTCATGAATACCTGCACAAGGGACTTACCAAAGTACAACATGCACTTAACTTCCTTATCTTATTTTTAAAATTGATGCACCTACTACTCATGTAAAGAGCGGTATGATTGATTCAAAAATATCTTGCTTGACTTTTGGACGAAATCCTCAAATGTGTTACAAAAATTTGCCCCAGTGTGAGCCCATTTGATTACAAAAATTTTATTTGGATGGCTCTCCATTTATTTGAACAAAGTAAGAAACTGCGTTCCTAAAATTTAGGAAATAATTAGAAGTCTTGCTAAAACTCATACAGCAAATTTCATGATGAATTTTTTAAAATAATACCAAATTACAGAAGATTCCTTTCTCACTTTAGCATCGATGCTTAGGGTAATGGTTCACCACTTCTTGTTAGCTCGTCTTTCAGGACCAATCAAGTGATCTTACTTCTGATTTTAAGAGGTCATGATTTGTCTTATTCTTGTGCCCAAATTGTATGTAATCCCTTCAATATCACATTTTAGTGAAAGCAAATAGTTTGTCACCCTTATTTTTTAAGAAAACTTAGTCAACATATAAGTTTTATAAGCTTGTAACAAATGGGTAGAAACGATAGTTAAACATGTGAAAACTGGTTTCGGCCTTATGATCATGAGTGATTGGTAGATTCTTTAGGAGCATAATCCTTATTTCGAGTTGTCATGAAGGATAAGTCAGCGATGGACTTTATGAGTTTGTAATTTGGCTTGAAAACGGTAGTTAAAGAAAATAAGATTTTCAAGGACATTGCACTGAAAATTGCATTTCTTTCCAAAAATTACCCCAGTTTTGGGACTCCAAGATTTTGGGCTTTATTTGACTTTTATCATCACTCAACAGGAACTTCAGCATCGACCCTTTTTGCATTTTTCTTTGCATTTATTTTTCTTTCCTTTTCCTTTCCTCTCTCTCTCTTTTAAAGGCGTCCTTGCGGGTTTTCACATGATGAGCAGTGTCAATCTCACACCTAATCAATGCAGAAATACATGTAAAAATTCCTGGGCATCAGTATATGAGCATCACTTACCAATTAGAAAATTTCTTGACAGAGATATTGCAAAGAACAGAAGTCAGGACTTTCGGCTTTTGTAATTGGGTCTGGTGGGGTGCTTAGAAAAGTTAAGACTTGAAAATGGATTTCAAAAACGGTTTAAATGATCTGAAATCGCATTGTTGCGCCAACCCTATTTTTAGGGTTAAATCAAAACCTGCCCCAATTTATTCTCAACTGAAACTCTTTTCTCTTTCATTTTCTTCTCTCTCTTTTCTTTTTGGCCTTCTGCCATTCTTTTGAACTTTTCAAAATTTGCCCCAATTTATGCGTAACCGAGATTCTCTTTTCTTTCATTTCTTCCTTTTCTTTTGTTACTTTATCACTTTTCAGCTCTTGAAACTTTTCTTTCCTTTGCAACTCAAACTTGCTCCAGTGTGGGGTTTGCGATTCTCAGTGATTGCCAAATGAAGTATTTTATTCTGAAGGCTTGAAAGGGATAACTAGGGATAGAATGTTTGATTGGAAAAGAAGAGGATCTGACTTTTTATTCCGTTCCTTACAATAACTCTGAAAGGATACTTTCATTAATGAGAAATTTCTTGCATGTATCTGAATTAATTGATTGAGGAAGACTCCTGTTCATCCATATAAGTGATCCGCCGGACAAAACTCTTCCTTTTTCTTTTCTCTTTCTTTTTTTCAAAATTGGATCCCAGATAGAATCAAATTTTCCCAATTTGCAATTCCCTCTCTTCTTCTTGAATTTTAGCATTTTTGCCCCCTTTTTCTTCTTTTTTCTTCTTCTTGAAAAATCCTCCAATCTCCTTCCCCGGTGTGGGGTACGATCATAGATGCTTTTGAAAAGAACCACCTATTTTAACTCAAATGAGGATGCAAGGGATAAATAGTATTTAGATCGTAGAAACAATGGCCAAAGCATCATTCTTACGTTTCATGACAACCAAAGTAATGAAATGCTCATTGAGAATCCACTTCCCTTTGATATTTGAAGATCTTCCAATGTAAGGTAGTGATCATTTAAGACTCTTATTTGAAACGAAATTATTCTCTTTTTTTTTTAAAGGCTCAAATGGGAGAGCAAATGATAAAATCTGTATAGATAGAGAAACGAAAGATTGAAGTATCATTCCAAATTTTCAAACAAACAAGAATAATGCACATTTTTGCTTTTACTTAGATGTGGATTGAATCTGATTAGATACAGTAGACATTTTCAAGCAAAGATTGCCCTAATTTACAATTTATCAATCAATGTGACTGATTTGGGGGGCTAATAGAAGTGGGCAAAAATATGAATTGTATAGTGAAGGAGGAAAAGGTATCTCATTGGGTCTTTTAAGTGACCTCTTTTTAATTCTGAGCACTCTTATTGTATAGCTCGGATCACCAATCAAGTGCACGTAAGGATTTTAGAAAGCATACACTTGTGAATTTTCAGACTAGAGGTTGAAAAAAATCTCAATTTAGTTTTATTTTTTAAAATTCATCATGAAATCCCTCAAAATAGCCAATAAAAAATGAAATATACATAATTATATACAAACAATAATTGTCTAAATAAAAAAATTATTGCTGAAATAGTTTAAAACAAAATTATAATACAAATGAGACGAGAAAAACTCCTAAAGGGCTCCACATATACACACTTTTTGACTCCTTTTCTTTTGGAACAAAAATGTATTAACAAATCAAATAAACAAAAATTTTCTCTTTGACAAATAATTATGAAGTCTCTTAGGTGCTTTAGCCTAGCGCCTCCAGATAGATTCTTCAAATTGTAGGGTCTGTCCAAGAATCAAATGATAATTGTAATTTTCAAGATTTATTCGATAAAAATCGTTATCAGATATAGAAAAATATTTTCACCTTCTTGAAACATCTTTTATAAATGCAGGGGAGGGGGAAAAATAAAAAGAAAAAAAATACCCAGAGTTAGTAAGCAAAATTGTAAAATCGGTATGCATGTCCTATGGGGGAGCCCTTTTTATGCCAAGGATAGACTTAGCATGAAAAATGCAATTCTCTGGGGTAGGCACTATACAATATCTGATGAATCCAATCAACTGATTGAGTGAAAAATAATTTGAAAAATTTGACCAGTTGGAGTGAAAAGACACATTTGTCCTAAAAATGAGGACAAAGTCCGAATGGATTGCTTGCTTTGATCAACATATAAAATGATGTGTAAAAAAGTCTACTCTTGAAAGGATTGCGATATCTCGACTAATTTATTCAGTGAACCTTAGACTTAAACCCTAAAGGGAATAAGCGGGTCAAATGGATAGGATTAATGATTTATTCACAAGATCCTAAAAATGAATTGAATGAAATTGATGATTTATTCAAAAATTGGCTGGATCACCCTAAAAAGGGGTAAATTGGTCAAATGAATTGAATGAAATTGATGATTTATTTAAAAATTGACTGGATCACCCTAAAAATGGGTAAATTGGTCAAATGAATTGAATGAAATTGATGATTTATTTCAAAATTTACTAGATTGTCTTAAAGATGAATGAATGGATTGATAAAATAGATTGGATGAAATTGATAAATAATTTGATGAAATGAATTGAATGAAAATGATGGTTTATTGAATTGTCTACCTATTGGTAGTTTCAAAAATTCATTGCGATACATTAGTTTATCAGCCTTCTAAAATCAAGATTTGGCCTCAATATATTTATCGTCTCAACAATGAGGAATCGTTTGTAAATTTCTTCAAATTAATATCCTTTACGCAACGGAATTTTACCAAATATGTTAAAATGGCCAAAAGATGATTGTTAGATGCTCATATTCTAATGTGCAAAAGTTGCTTTATTATTCTCGATTGCGGAAGGGATCAGATTCTACCTTACCTTGTGCATTACCCCTTTGGAAGGTACAAGAAACATAAACATGCAAGTCTCATTGGATTATTTATCCGAGACATAAGGTGGTTTATTCCTATCGTGGGATCCCCTAAATGGCATTCCCTTCTCTAGGGATTATGCATGATGCCATTTTATCAAAGCGAGTAAATATGAAATGTAACCTAAAAGGATCCCCTTTTAATTGCCGGGGTAAGCCTAAAATGATATGTTATTACGCTACAAATGCAATGCATTTAAACGTGTTATAACAGGGTGGCTCTTAGAAAGTGTCATGCCAGAACTCTTATTTTCTAGGGCTTATGAATGCAATGGAGACAAAACCCAAGAAAAGTTAGTTTAATTAGATAAATACACATAACACATTGTAGCAAAGCAATACAAAGAGATAAAGCAATAAAAGGAAATGAGAGGTTGGATCCCTCCCCTCGTGAATAGTGTCCCTAATAGGGTAAGGCAGACTCTACTCTAGGAAAACTATCATGGATGCATGAGGTATTGGCTCACTAATGCTTCTAGACTCGATAGGTTTTAGATCCCTGAGCCTTCAGACTTAGAAACCGAAGGTCATCAATCCCAAGGTTCTTTGTCGGTGGCTCGAGCGATTCCCCAAACACCGCGACGCACATATCGTGTCACGGCTACGTGTTTGAGTGAATCTATCAAAAAATCCTCAACTTTCGACTAAAAGGTAAAGGCTATCAACCCAAAGCTTAAAATGGAAGATTGAGTGACCCCTCGGATTATACTACGCATACATCGTGTCGCGATCACACGTCTAAGTGGGTCGCCTAATCCTAGTAGGGTAGAGTGGCGTGACAAGCCACTAAAAAGAAAAATAAATGAGGGATAAAAAATAAAGCGTATGCACGTATGCTAGTGCTCCGTTTGGAGGGGAGGGATCGAGAACCAACGCGAGACTCTAGGGTAATATCCCCCCACCCAAATGCAATGCAAAACGAGGGATTCACATAAATAAACCATCCATCCATCAAATCAATCGTACGCAAATGGGTGAGGGAGTGAGTTGATATGCGCGAAATGCAAAAATCCTAAAAAAGAAAAAATGCAACCCTAAACATCCAAATGCGATATATGAAAAGGTTAAAAAAGAAACATATTGACTAAATCAAATTTGCTCGGAACCAAGCTGTCACGCCCTATTTTTGAGAAAAAAATAAAGAAAAAGTAGGTGTTTGAAATCATAATGCGTAGTGTGCATGAAATATGTGAAGTGTGTGAATTGTGAGAAATAAAAGGAAAGGCCATTGGACTTTTAAATGCGACGGTTTGGCCAAAAAAAATAATCTAAAAAGGTTTTGATAAGAGTGTAGGAGTCGCCACTTGGTATTGAGTTAGAGTGTACCAAGTCACCCAACAAAATGTGGATTTAAAAATGTAAAAAAACCTTTTTAGATTGACTCCAAAATCTAAGATAAATCAGAGAAAATGGTTCGGGGGTCGCGGTTGAAGAGAGGGAAGGCAAAGACAATGTCTAAGGCACTCTCTCAACCTAGCTTAAGCTAGTTGCATGATTTAGTCACGATTTTCCTAATTTCTAACCAAAGATGTATCGCATTTGAATGTGACTAACATGGATGCAATCCTAAATCTAATGATGAATCGAAAGGGACAAATATCTCTTAGAGGTTCGATCGGACTGGATCACATGAGTTGTGATAGCCAAGGATAAGCCCTCCAAGAGGTCACGAATAATGCTAATGACGTAAGAATGAGTGGAATGAATGTATGCAATGTGAAAACATGAGCTTGTGTGAAGTAAAAAAAAAAGTAATAAAAGATAATAGTGTGTAAGTGGGAGTGTGCAAATAGGTGTGCAAGGTGAGGTATGTAAAGTGATAGTGTGAAGTACATGTGTGCTCAGTGGTAGTATATAAAGTGCTATTGGTAGAGTGAGAATGTGTAAGACAAGAGTCGTGTGAAGTGAAAATGTGAAAAAATAATAGTTTTATTAATTGAGAGTGCTAAATGATAGTGGGTAAATGAGATGTATGAATCCTAGAGGAATGCAAGCAAGACGGGTACGGGGAGACCCTAAATCGTGACTTTTGATTTGCCTTTTGGTTAGAAAGAAAACAAGCGTGCTAAGGCTATGTGTAGCCAAACTCGTCTGTTTCCCTTACCAGAAAGGTGACTCCTTAATCTAATCAAGCAAATGACTCTAATAACTAGAATGAAATGCAAAGTCCTAAAGATCGTGTTTCAAATGCGGGAAAAGGATAGAGGTTCATGCAAACATGTAAAAATGCTGAAAGAAAAAATGAATGAAATGTAGTGAAGGCATGCGAGTGTGTTCTAGCGAGAGGCGGCCCTATTGGGTTTAACATTGGACTATCCCTTTACTAACGCTCTCTCACAAGCATTGGACTTGTGAGAGCTCGAGGGGAAGACCATGACTAGCATTGGACTAGCCACGGTAACGTGCATTCCATCCACATAATCAGATATAATACTAAAAGCAAATAGACATGTCAAGCACATAGTTTCACATAGCACATAGCATATAAGCATGCTTATCTAGATGCAGAAACCTAGGGAAAGCAATTAAACACATAGGCAGGCGAGCACGCAAGCAAATGAAGCAAACAAGCAAATAAGCCCTATCTATTACATTAGGGGGGCCCCTACTACAAACTAAAGGGGGAAAGGAATTAAATGAAATGATATAATGGCCTAACTATTACAATTGTGGCATTCAAGTGCCTTTCAAATGATCAAAATTGAACTAAAATAAAATAAATATACTAAATTAAAACAAATAAAGCGAATAAATAAATAAATAAAATGAAAACATTCAAAAGGCATGCAATTGAGCACATAAAGTCACATAAGGCACATAGGGTCAAATAAAGTCAAGAATAAGGTATAGAGTGTACCTCCCTTGAGTTGATGCACTAATGAAGTGAAATTACTTATTTTCCCTTCAAAAACAAAGAAAAGGTCAAGGCATCTCAAATAATCACATAAATACAAAATTGAATCATTAAAGGCGTTTAAACAACTAAACGGACTATGTTCACCAAATGAAGACCCAATTGAAAGAAAAAGGAAAGTTTGAGGGGTTAATTTGATGGGTTTTTCAATTTGCTTGGGCCATAGTAAGATGAGGGCAAGCTTAGGGGTTAACAAGTGAAATAATTTAAAATTAAGGACTTCAAATGAATCTTACCCGAACCAAAGTGCTGAAAATTCACAAAGAACGAATGAAAAACTGTTTGTTATCATTACACAAACAAAACGCCAAAATTCCTAAAAAAAATTGAATTAAACTATAAATCTAGAAAAAGGTTCTTGAACCCTACAAATTCATCTCTAAACTCATGCATATTCTACCCAAGAAACTCATTAGATCATGGCAAGGAAAGTCAGCATTTAAAATGGATGAGATTGACTAATTTTCCAAAGTTTCTGGGCCAAAGTGAAACAATGGGAGACTTGAGGGATTAGAATGCAACTTTTGGAACGTTTCTCATGCAAAAGACTTCATGCAACAACTACGAAACAATCAAACAAAATTCTGCAATAACTTTCGGCAGGCTGAAATTGCTCTTCTGCAATTCTCTTTAGTAACCCAACGAGATGGCAAAAGTTTTGAACAAAGCTCACGCTTCATTAATCCTTCTACAACCTTTATTGACACAAGATGGAGTATGCAAACAATATGATGAAAGTCCAGCTTTGTGGACTGTTGCGTGAAGAAGGAAGAACAGCGAAAAAATAAGGACGAAATGCAGTTTTTCATTCAACCAAAATTTCCAACTCTCATCCTAACAAAGTCTAATGATAAAACACTTCATCAGCTAGATTAAGGCAATGAAGATGACCCAAACACAGAGCAACAAAAAGACACCCGAGCTTTCATGCATTAAGGGAACACTATAAGCATTAGCAGCTCCATGATGCAATGCGGTATGAAATAACAGCAGAGGAAAAGGTAAATTCGTAGCGCTCATGTTCACAGCATGCTAACTAAAAACCAAGGAGATCATAAGCTTCACACATGCCAAAACTTGAACCAACAAAAAGGAAAAAAAAACATTTGTCCATGCTGTTTCAGCAAGCCGAGAGACTCCAGTTTGTTGCAGCAGATTTTTATGCACGACTCCATACCAAAAAAATAAACTCGAATCTTCAAACACTTTCCTACTTCACAAGCATAAAACTCTTTGAATTAAACATACACACAAAAAAAAATCAGAACTAGGCATGCAAGAATGGAGAACAAGCAACTGTATAATCATCGTACGAAGATCCATTCACACACCAGACTTTGTCTCCAATTTTCGGTTCAAGCATATAAGATTATGCAGCCTCCAAACGAGATTACCCAAACGTCATGCTCTAATTTCAAGCAAACAAAATTATAGCAAATCGACATTTACATGCACACAAAAACCTTCTGCAGCCATTTCATTCAGCCTAAGTCTACTCATGTGAAAAAAAACTCAGACAAGCCCCCACAGTAGACAAAACCCCACTGTAATGATTTCAACCCATCTATAATCGCATTACCCACATAACATTGCCCAATTCCAGAAATTCTAACCATGTTTCTAACCACAGAAATGCAGTAAAAAAAGAAACTTGCAGCAAACAGGAACTAGATTCATTGAAAGTTACTGCCTTTTTAACCAAAACATCTAATCATTGAACCTCCATTTACCCTAAAGCTTTTAAATACACGTGAATCTCTCAAAAGCATCAGAACGCAAAGAAAGATGAATTAACAGATGCATGTACAAGGAAGGAACAAAAACAGGTGTGATGAATTCAAGCCTTCACGAAACAAAACTGGATTTACCTCAGGAGAAACACGCTGTTTCTAGAAACGAAGATCCACGAAATGCTTTTTTTACTCTGATGAAGTAGCTCCTCCTTTCCAGCTCTCGGTTATTATCTGTTTCTTTGCTCTAAACCCTCACGGCTGAAACCCTTTCTTCCTACTTGCCCAAAGCCCGTAACTTTCCTTGCCTTTTACACGGCCAAAACCATTTCTTGCTTTTCTCAGCTCTTTCTCGTTCTTTTCTCTCGATTTTTTCAATCTCCGCCGCCCTCTTTTTTCAGCTCTCTTTCCGTTGCTCTCTCCCTCGCTCTCTCTCAGTTTTCTTGCTTCCTTTCTTGCTTTCTATCTCACCCCCCCAGCCGCCACTCACTTCTCGCTCTCCCTTTTGTCCTGCCGTCCCAACCTCCTAGCTGTCCTCAGATTTTTCTTTTTATATCAAATGACCCCTCTTAGACCCTCATTTGGACGGTAGAAGAAAAACTGATTTCTGTTGCATTTTTTAGAACCCTTGATTCTCATGTTTTTCTAGAATCCTCTTGATAGATCTTGAAGGAGTAATGTGGCCTTGTACTGAGGGCTTAAATGGGAAGAAACAAAGCCGAAAAAAAAGAATAGAAATTAGATCACAATGGCTGCTGCGATTTTCTCTTCTGTACTGACCTTCCGCTTGCATTCTTGCATGAAAGAAACTGGCGCGTGCTTGCCACGCGCGCATGGAACAACCTTTTTTTTTTTTAAAACATAAAAAATTTCATAAACTGAATCTGGAAGAACTAAAACATATTTTCGTGGAGATTTTCCTTTTCCCAGTAAATTTTATGCTAAAAAAATGTCTTAAAAAATAAAAACTAAAGATGAATAATAATTAACATTTAACCAATGAAAAATAAAAATAAAAGTAAATAAACTAAATTAAAAATTTGGTGTCTACATTCGGATAATTGCAATCTCATCTTCTTTAAGGTCGACGTTGGTCTGTGACGGCAATTCTTCATAAATTGAAGAACTCAATTTGCTCATTGTAGATGCCAATTCACGCATTCCATCTTCCATTCTTTTAATTATTCTTTGTATGTGCTGTTGAAAATGATATGTGTTAGTAGCTAGTAATTCAATCATTTTTTCAAGAGACATATCTGACATGGATGATGGTTGTTGAGACTCTTGGTGTTGAAAACTTATTGGCCTTTGTTCATAATTAAGATTGGAATTATCCTACCATCTTTGATCATTCCCGTTTGAATAAGGGTCATACCACGTTTGATATTGAAGTGAAAAATCTCCAAAAATATCGATTGGAGCACTTAGCCCATTTTGAAATACGGGGTATATGTCGATTGAATGATTTAGGGTAAAATAACTTCCACAATTTGTAACAATCAATTGATCATTAGAAAAAAACATGAGTCTTATAACCCCTTCTAGAAATAAAATCTAGTTTATCACCAAAATATGGAATGTTAGTAGTCATAAACTATATATAAAAAAATAAGAGAAAAAAAAGAAAGAAAACAAGATGAATTCAAAAAGAAACAAATTAATCAGATACCAGTCTCCGGCAACGGCGCTAAAAATTGACAGGTGTCGAGCCTGTGCAATAATAAATATCTATTCGAGAAAAATACAAATTTTGTATATGGCGGTGGCCATGATCAAAATTTGACCCCGAATCTTTGTGATAATTATAATTTAACCCCCAAAACTTTATTAATTTTACAATTAGGTCCCTGATAGATTTGATTTCTTAAATAGAAGTTGTTTTTCCTCTTTAATTATGTTTTACATTCCATTTGAATGCTTCAATTGATTGATTGCATGTTTATTTCCATTTTTTATGATTTATTTGTTAATTAAATTGGTGCCTTGATGATTTTTGTTAATTTTGGAGTTAAATAGGGCAAACCCACACCCCAATTAGCTACTACGTCAAGGGACGTATACTTTACTCTTTATTTTGATTTTACTTGATCCTATGTGCCCCTATGTGACTTTACGTGCATAATTGCATGCCTTTTGAATGTTTTTATTTCATTTATTTATTTAGTCACTTTAATTGTTTCGATTTTGTATATTTATTTTAATTCAATTTTTAATTATTTGGAAGGCAATTAAATGTCAAAATTGTAATAGTTAGGTTATTATTTTATTTTATTTCATTCTTTATCCCTTTAGATTGTAGTTAGGGCCCTCAAATGTAATAGTTAGGTTTTCATTCGCTTTATTTGCTTTGTGTGTTTTGCATGCTTGTGTGTTTATGTGTTATTCACTTTCTTAGGGTCTTTGCATCTAGATACCATGTTTATGTGCTATGTGCTATATGTGATTTATGTGTTTATTTGTTTTATTATGTTTTATATGATTTACTTGATTATAATAAGTGCATGACGTCACCACACTAGTCCAACGCTAGTTTTGGCCTTTTTCTCAACTCCACGCTAGTCCAACGTTAGTTGTGGCCTTTTTTCTATTTCTCACTAGTCCTACGCTAGTGAGAACTTATAGACATAAACTAATCCAACGCTAGACCCTTAGGGACCATCCACGCATTAGATCATGTTTGTATGACAAAACGCTACATTCCATGCATATTTTCTACTTTTTAGAATCCTCATCATTTTTGCATGATATTTTCCCTATGTATATCCCTTATCCCTATGTGTGAGACATGGCATTAGACTTGCATTTCATTTTTAAAAAATTAGAATTAGGTTAGATCATTTGCTTGATTAGATAGGAAATACCCTCTCAAATATGGGATATGGACGAGTATGACTCTCTAGTCTTAGCACGCTCGTATTCCCTCTATTAAAGGAAAAATTGAGTCACAAATTTTAACTCCCTCGCATCCGTTATGATGCATTCCTTTAGATTATGTATATTTGTATAATTATTATTTTCTTTTCTTTCCTTTAAATCTCATATTTTTGCATATTCGTGACCTCTTCGAAAAGTAAACTTGGGCATCACAATTAATGTGATTTGCACCAATTAAGTTTTGAAAAGATATTCCGACCCCCCGATATCATTCTAGGTTTACATTTTGCATCTATATAGTGACATCCAAATGTGATAAATTTTTAAGTTAAAATAAAATTTTTTTTGACTAAATCACGCAACTAACCTTGGCTAGATTAAAAGGGTGCCTTAGATTTTATCCTTACCTTCCCTTTCTTTAAATGTGACTCCCGACCCCTTTTCTCTTGATTTTCGTAGATTTGGAGTCGTTTAAAAAGGGTTTTTCTCTACTTTTTCTTTAAAAATTCATTTTAGGTGACTTGGTACACCTTAACTCATTACCAAGTGGCGACTCCTATTTTTTATTAAAAATCCTTTTTAAACTATTATTTTGGGGTCAAAATCGTCGCACTTTTAAGTCCCATTTAGACCCATTTTTCTTTATTTATTTTCAAAAAATCAAAAACTCATTTTCAATCAACATTAATCAAAAATTCATTTTTATCAAAACGCGTGGTTTTATCATTTTTTCAAAAAATGGGGCACGACATAACCTATTGACAGCATTAATAAATAGAGAAGCTACCAATTCTAAACAACAAACACACAAGTTCGGTTCATTTAAGTTAGATTATATATTCCCGTGACATAAATTCGAAAGTCTCTTTTACAATCAAATTATATCACTCACCACAAAAACTAAAATCATCAAACGATTACGGATTTGATATTTTAGATGGCAATAGACTATTTCGACAATTAAATATTGATCAGGTATCTAACTGTTGAAAATAATCATAATCATGATTGAACAGAGAATATATAAATACTCATAAATAAATGAAACAAACAAATCAAATTAGATCTCACAGTATAGTCGAACCAAAGCTTCAATTAACCTTTAACTAGAAAAGAAATTAGCCGCTCCTCATGGTGGATTCGCAACCAAGACTAAGTAATGGTTTTCTTTTTTTTTTTTTGTTTTCGAAGAGGGAAAAAGGAAAAAGAATCAGAGATAGAGCCCATGTCCGTTTTCTCCCCTATTAATAAGGATGGGATCCCCTTTTCCTACTAAGACTCCTACTTAAACTAAACTAACCAACAAAGACGTATCAATTGGTTTCCAAAATAAATTACATTGAGTCATAGCCCCTCAAGATCTCCAATCCCGTGACAAATGTGTAAAACCATGGGATGCAACCGACTTCTTGATCAATTGACAGATTGATCTCATGTCCTACGAACTCTTGACTGCCTTGTCAAATAAGGCATGGGCACGCTTAACAGACTGGAGTCTACTAAACATAGATCTTTAGAAGCATCACTTCGCGTTTGACAAAGCGTGGGCACGCTTAACAAGACGTCTTCTGGAAAGTCGACTTTTAATGCGCCTTTTACTTCATGCTCACCAACAATCCCTAAAACAACACCAAATTCAAATATGAGTGAAATATATCAATTAAAGCCATATTTTAACAAAATAAAGGGGAAAATATTCATCAATTATATGCACAATTAGCCACTTAACAAATTCCCCAACACCTAAACGATGCTTGCCCTCAAGCATTCACTACCCAAGAATCACAGTCGAGATGACAAACACGCATAGCACAATGCATACTAACACAAGTATCATGTCTTCTCAACAATTTTATCAAAATCAGGATGCACAAAATTCAACAGCTCCCACACGGATAATAGTGTATACACTCTGCACTCAAATGTTTAAGGGACATTTAGCACTCAAATCAACTCTACGAAATGACATTACCATAAACTTGCTAATATATCATATTTCCACCACTTAAAATGAATTCAATGCAAAAATCAAAGGGTCTTTATAAGGGTTGTAACGGGGCTTGGGTTAAGGGTTGGATTAAAGGGAAAATTTTAGGTGTAAATATCAAAGGAAATACCAATAATACTCTGCATGAAGTCAAACTCCTTTTGTCATTCACATGTATAGCTGGCTTCCAGGAGTGTTAATAACTTCACTAAACTTGGTAAGTGCAAACGCAATTGAGGCATTAGCCCAACTACCATAAAACAACACAAGTGCACTTCACAACAAGATTTTTTTCCTTTTTTTTTCTCTCACTTTTTTTTTGTATTTTTTCTTTCTTTTTTTTTTCTTTTGAACCAACATAACTATCACACTTGCCAACCATAAACATACTTTTGGAACACACTTGAAATTTTCATGCAAGAATATTAATGTATTCCTTTGACACAAGGTTCAAATGAGAAGGTCCAAACGAAAAAGGTTTAAGGTAACAAATTTGGCTATTAAACAAAGAAAAGAATTGAGACTCAAACATGGTTAACTATGGGTAAACATAATTAGAGAAGGCATTTAGAAAGTCAAAAGGGCTAAACCTAATTGCCTTCGCCATTTTAATGCATCAAATTCAAGAGTGGTCTCAACATGCATAATAAAGCAAGTTCTAAAATGTCAAATCATGTGTGATATCACTCAATAAAAGAAGATAGAGTAAAATATACTAAATTGCTCATAAAGCCCAAAAGCTCACAAAATAGTTGAAATTATGCCAAATCTAGCACATCCATCATTCAAATCAATTGCAAGAAAATAACATACTTATACTAGTAACATTGCCCTACTCATATTTGCATTTCAACTGCATTTTCATCCTACCTAAACTGCATTTTAGTTGTCTCAAAATTAAAAATTTAGAAATGGCCACAAATTTTTGCTACCATAAGAAATACCCCTCCCCCACACCTATACATGACATTGTCCCCAATGTAAGATAATAAGAGCAAAAGAAAGGCAGAGAGAACGTCCCTGAACATGAAGATCAAGAATGCGGGGCAAAGGGCGGTGAGAAGCCCACAGAAACGAAGTAAGCCGCCAAGTTCTTTGCCATCCGCGGACTTTGAAGCTTGATATTGGCAATTCGACTATCTAGCTGCTGTATCTGCGCATGCAAACTCTGAAACTGAGCATCCCATTTAGATGGTGGACATGACTTGGATGTAGAAAGACCTGCATCGTCTGCAGACGAAGTAGCAGTGGGGACAGCAACAGGGGTAGAGTGATACTAGCCGGTGGCCGAAGCCGTAGCTTCCCCGGAGGTGCAAACTGGTACTGGTCCTGAACACGATGAATAACTCCCATTCGCTCCAAACAAGCCAAATCCAACGGATCCGTTGGGCGAGCAATATGCACTTCGAAGTCTTCCCCAAATACGTCACACATCCAGTGAGCTATATGTGTGATAATAGACCCCAATATTAATGGTTTGTGTGGTTTGGTGAGCACGGTCTTCAATTGAGAAGCTAACCAATATCCAAAATTAACTTTGACATTATTGACCATGCACCACAGAAAATAGAATTCAGCTTTACTGAGAATACAAGACGCATCCTTCCGTCCAGAAAAATTGAACGCTAAGAACTTGTGAATGTATCTTAAAATGGGATCTTTCAAGTAAGAACTCTTGGACTTGCTAGGATTATAAGTGAACTTATCAACAGACCATTCTCGCCAAATGTCAATATAATCCCTAGCAAATGGCTGTCCATAATCACATGCACTGTTCATGTACTCTGGAGATGAGACAGCCTCCGGATCAATGAAACCCAAAAGTATATTAAACTCATTGAGGGACAGACTCATATCAACACCCAACAACCTAAACTTTACCACATCGGGAGTACTCAAAGTTAAGTTACTCGGTTTGTCAAAGCTGAATGTAGTATAAACTTCCCAAGACAACTCACTATAAGAAGGATAATCAATTGTCAAATATTGTTGCCAATCAATTGCAGCAAATAACCGATCCACGTACTAGCAATATGCAGGTGGTCAAGTGTAGGGCGATGCACGGATTTGCAGGTAGCAAAAGGTCTGACTCGCAACATTTAAAGCCATTCTAGTTGCTCGGAACTAAACCCATCAAGTGCACCTCCCAATTCGTTATCTCCAGGTAGTAGTATACTTTTGTGAATCCCCAAACGTGACCTTTTCTTCGGTTGGATAGGAGCTCTTCGTTTCTTAGGTTTGGGAGAAGGATTAAGCGGTGCAGAAGAAGTTTTACTTGGTTTCGTTGAAATAGTTTTTTTCTTTGCCATAGTTCAGCAATTCAAATGCACCCACAAAAGTTAATAACTGAAGAGTAATAGTGAACCAAGCAAAGAAAGAGGCCAAATGGGATCCCCAGTAGAAGCCAAACTCAAGTCGAACAAACCACTATCAATTGGCTTTAAAAACAATAAGAGACAATCATGCAATTGGCAAGCTATGTGGATGGATGCAAGATTAATCAAGCTTCCTAAAACCAACAATAGAGGGACCCACAAGCTATTGTTGTAAAATTGAAAGACTATAACAATGGCAATTGTGCAATTGACCACCGACTACTACTTTGATAAGCACAATCAACCAATGACCAAGAACCAAATATCTACCCAATGTCCATAAATCCAAGAAATCAAGTGTAGTTGTTAAAGCAATTAACTGGGGGAAAACAGAAATCGGCAGCAAGGAATCTAAATTGACTAAATTGAACTACCAGAAATTGATGAATGAAGAGGGTAGCAGCCTAGATAATACTCGTTTCTTGTTGGAACTCGGAAGAACTCCAGGCAAGCAGTCCCACGAAGGTGCGTTCGCCGATGATGGAGCAGCAACGACCAAAGGTAGAAGATGGCACTTGGAGGTTCGGTCAAGACTGTGAGAAAAGGAAAGAGGAAGAAACAAGTTAGGGTGATTGAAACAAATGGAAGAGGAAAGATAGAAGCCCTTGCTAATAAGAGAGACAGACCCAAACCGAATTGGGAATGATGTTTTTTTTTCTTTTTTTCTATTTTTTTTTGAATCAATTAAATCAAACTCAAGACTATGCTACAAAGCATGGTCACGCTTTATAACGAAAGCTCTTCTGTCCATCCAACTTGAAAATCAACAGTGCACTCCGGACATAGAGCGTGGGCACGCTCAACAGATAGTCTTCTGCCCATGCAACTTGAAAATCAATGGTTTGCATTTAGCATAAAGCGTGGGCACTTCTTATAATCGAGAGTCGTCTGCCTAAGAGTCTACCTACAATAAAAAGTTTCTGTCAATAGGAACCAAAATAAACTTACCTTTAACACAAAAATATGAAATAAAAAAACACAAAATGACTAAAAATTGAAACTCTTGGATTGCCTTCCAAATAGTGCCTTTCTTTAATGTCTTTGGCTAGACAAAATAATATTTCAATCAGAATAAGTAGGCTCTTCGAGAGCCAACTCCTCGATAGTATATGCCTGAAATCCTTCATAAAAAGGTTTAAGACAATGACCATTGACCTTGAAAACCTTGTTGGTTTTTGGACTTAGAATTTCCACTGCACCATGAGGAAAAACATTAGTGACAATAAAAGGCCCTATCCAACGTGAACGTAATTTACCAGAAAAAAGTTTGAGTCTAGAATGAAAAAGTAGAACTTTTTGACCAACACAAAAATTCTTCCTAGAGATCAATTGATCATGAAAAGTCTTTGTCTTCTCCTTGTAAATTCGCGAGTTCTCATAGGCGTCATTGCGGATTTCCTCTAATTCTTGTAACTGCAATTTTCTTTGCTCTCTCGCATCATCCATCCGCATGTTTCATTGTTTCATCGCCCAATACGCCCTATGTTCCATCTCAACTGGAAGATGACAGGATTTGCCAAATATCAGACGATAAGGGGATATACCTATGGGAGTCTTGTAAGCTGTTCGATAAGCCTAAAGTGCATCGTTGAGGCGCAGACTCCAATCCTTCCTATTTGGATTCACCGTCTTTTCAAGTATAGATTTGATTTCTTTATTGGAAATCTCAGCCTGCCCACTGGTTTGCGGATGATATGAAGTAGAAACACAATGGGTGACACCATATTTCTTCATCAATACCTCCACTACGCGATTACAAAAGTGGTTCTCACGATCACTAATAATTGCTCTTAGTGTACCAAACCTGACAAAAATGTTAGATTTGACAAAATCTACCACAACCTTAGCATTATCAATCCGAGTAGACTTAGCTTCGACCCATTTGGAAACGTAATCTACAGCAAGAAGAATATACACATGGCCAAAAGAGGAGGGAAATAGACCCACAAAATCGATACCCCATGTGTCGAATATTTCGCAAACAAGTATCGGAGTAAGGGACATTTGGTCTCTATATCCTAAATTACCTGTCTTTTGACAACTCTCACAAGTCTTACAAAACGTGTAAGAATCACGAAACAAAGTAGGCCAAAACAAACCACATTCTAAAACTTTACGGGCAGTCCTCTTGGGACCAAAATGTCCATTGCAAGCATATAAGTGACAAAAAGAGAGAACAGAAGGGATTTCCTCATCTAAAACACACTTGTGAATAACTTGGTCAGAGCAAAATTCCCACAAGTATGGTTCATCCCATACATAATATTTAGTATCATTTTTGATTTTATCCTTCTGAGCCCTAGATAAATCATTAGGCAACGTCTTAGTGACCAAATAATTCACTATATCTGCGTACCATGGAGTTAGCTTAGGAATGGCAAGGAGATGTTCATCTGGAAAATTATCTCTTAGAGGTGTAGGTGTCCCATTTATGACCAATCGACTGAGGTGATCTGCAACCACATTCTCAGCACCTTTTTTGTCCTGAATTTCTAAATCAAATTCTTGGAGTAGAAGAATCCACCGCAAGAGTCTTGACTTCGCCTCCTTCTTGGTGAGCAAGTACTTAAGCGCTGCATGATCAGAATAGACAATTACTTTAGTGCCAAGTAAGTATGAACAGAATTTTTCTAAAGCAAAAACTATAGCTAAAAGTTCTTTTTCCGTTGTCGAATAATTGCACTGAGTACTGTCCAAAGTTCTTGAAGCATAATAAATGACGTGAGACGCTCTCCCATTTTTTTGGCCAAGTACAATACCAACAGCATAATTACTTGCATCACACATGATTTCGAAAGGTAAACTCCAATTTGGCGGCTGGACAACTGGTGCTAAGGTCAATGATTCCTTGAGTGCATCAAAAGCAACTTTACAGGCTTCATCAAAATTAAACTCTACATCCTTTTGAAGTATTTGGCACAGAGGATGAGATATTTTAAAAAAATCGCTAATAAAGCGTCGGTAGAAACCTGCATGATCAAGAAAAGAACGAACTTCCCTCGCACTTGCAGGGTAATGTAAGCACTTAATGACTTCTACCTTAGCTTTATCTATTTCAATTCCTTTAGAGGACACCACATGTCCCAAAATTATGCCCTGATCTACCATAAAATGACATTTCTCATAGTTTAAAACAAGATTTGTCTCGATGCACCGTTCAAGTATCTTAGTGAGGTTAGCGAGACATGCATCAAAAGAATCACCATAGACCGTAAAATCATCCATGAACACTTCTATAATGTTTTCTACAAAGTCAGAAAATATACTAACCATACACCTCTGAAATGTAGCGGGGGCATTGCAAAGACCGAAGGGCATTTGTCGATATGCAAATGTACCAAATGGACAAGTGAAAGTAGTTTTCACTTGGTCCTCAGGTGCTACTGGAATTTGAAGAAAATCTGAAAAACCATCAAGGCAACAATAGTGAGATTTTCCTGCCAATCTTTCCAGCATTTGATCAATAAAGGGTCGTGGAAAATGGTCTTTTCGAGTTAAGGCATTCAATTTTCTGAAATCTGTGCAAACTCGCCATCCGTTTTGAACCCGGATGGGCATCAACTCGCCATTTGGATTTTCAACAACAGTTATCCCCGTCTTTTTGGGGACCACTTGTATAGGACTTACCCACCTACTATCCGAAATTAGATAAATTATACCTGCATCAAGAAGTTTTAAAACTTCTTTCTTTACTACCTCCATCATTGGTGGGTTTAGGTTACGTTGGGCCTATCTTGAACGTTTAGCGTCTTCTTCCAATAAGATTCTATGCATGCAAGTGGCTGGACTTAGTCTTTTGATATCCGCTAAAGTCCATCCTATTGCCTCCTTGTGATCTTTTAGCACCCAAATGAGTTTTTCTTCTTTTGGAGCGGTTAACTTGCAAGAAATAATCACTGGAAGTGTGTCTCCTTCCCCGAGGAATGCGTATTTTAGATGATTAGGTAATTGCTTCAATTCTAACTTCAGGGCTTGTACAATAGATGGTAAAAGTTTTGAATGTGACTATGACAATTCAACACAAGGCACTTCATACCTTACAGGTTTAAGAGAATCTAATTCAAAAATAGTTTTTTGCAATTCAAGTGAAATGTCAAACTTCCCTCTCATCTCTTGAATATACTCCCGATCAAGGCCACGAGTAAGAGCAACTTTCAAAGCATCATCATCCGTTAGTTCAAAAGTGTGCTGTATCAAAGAGTTAATTACATCTATAACAAAGACTGAATGAGATTCATTAGGATATTTCACGGCGTCATAAATATTGAATTTTATAATATCGCCATCAAACTCCATAGTCAGTGTTCCAGAATAGACATCAATTTTGGTCCTAGAAGTTCTCAAAAATGGTCTTCCTAATAAAATTGGGGGTGAATTAGCAGAATTATCTTCCTCCATGTCAAGCACATAAAAGTCCGCAGGAAAAACCAATTTGTCTACTTGAACCAATATGTCTTCCAAAACCCCATCAGGATAAGCATTTGACCTATCAATAAGTTGAATTATTATACCTGTCTCTTTTAAAGGCCCGAGATTCAGCATGTTATAAATAGAACAAGGCATAACATTTATGGAAGCACCCAAATCCAACATTGCTTTCTCAATCCTAATATTTCCAATGTTGCAAGGAACAGTAAATATACCTGGGTCCTTACATTTTGGAGGTAACTTTCTCTGAAGCACTACTGAGATATTCTCCCCTAGATGCACTTTTTCATTTCCCTTCAATTTTTTCTTAGTAGTGCATAATTCTTTAAGAAACTTTGCATATCTAGGGATTTGCTTAATTGCATCTAAAAGGGGAATATTTACCTCAACCTTGCGAAAAGTTTCTAGAATCTCTTGCTCCTGCTCCTCTTTCTTTGATTTAGCAAATCGACTGAAAAATGGAAGAGGAGGTATTACCACTACTGGCGGGTCATCTTGGGAATTTTGTTGCAGCCTATCTTTAGGTTTGGGTTCCACTTCTTCTTTCTCAATAGCCTCCTCAATGGCCTGCTCAGAAATTCTCTTACTGGGTTCTAGCAACTCTTTGCCATTCCTCAATGTAATGGGACTTGCATTTTGTTTCGAATTGATAATAGTTTGTGAAGGCAAATTTCCTGAACCTTGAGACTCCCATCGATTAAATGCAGATACTAGTTGGCTCACTTGATTCTCCAGATTTTGAATACTAGCTCTCGTCTCCTGTTGAAATTGTTGTGCATTAGTAGCTAACGATTTAACAATTTCTTCAAGTGATGTACCTAATTTTGAAACCGGTTGCTGTTGTGAATTTGCAAGCCTAGGCTGATATTGCTGTTGGTGAAATCCCCGTGGCCTTAGGGCATAACTGAAATTTGGGTGATCCTTCCACCATAGATCGTAGGTGTTTGAATAAGGATCATAGCGCCTTTGAGGTAGGCCAGGAAATCCGCCAACTGCATTCACATATTCATTTGGATCATCTTGTAGTGTGGGACACATATCAGTCTGATGGCTAGAAGCATAGCAAATTCCACATGTTTTGGCTTGCTGAACCTGTCCTACAACCAACTTTTCCACTAAAGAGGTTAGAGAATCTAATCGCTGTTCAATAGAGGAAATACTCACCTCACTGACTTTTCTAGAAGCATAATCCTGTCACTGACCAAATTGTTGACCATTGGCTGCCATATTTGAAATTATCCTTCTCGCTTCTGTTGGCATTTTATTTACCAATGCTCCTCGACTGGCTGCATCAATGATTTTCCTGTCTGTTGCTGATAATCCCTCGTAAAAATGTTGAATGAGAAGTTGATCAGGGATTTGATAGTGAGGACATCTTGCATATAACTGTTTGAACCTTTCCCAATACTCGTGCAATGTCTCTCCATTAAATTGTCTAATCCCACAGATATCTTTCCTAATGCTTGCAGCTCGGGAAGCATGAAAAAATTTCTCAAGAAATTGCTGCTTCATATCAGTCCACGTGGCAATTGATCCAGAGGGCAAATAATAGAGCCAATCCTTAGCTTTGTCGGCTAAAGAAAATGGAAATGCTCTTAATTTTATTTGCTCCTCTGTGACTCCTTGGGGCTTCATGGTTGAGCATGCCACATGAAATCCCTTGAGGTGTTTGTGAGGATATTTTCCTGCAAGTCCACGAAAAGAAAGAAGTAAGTGAATTAATCCAGATTTCAATTCGAATGGTACTTCTAAAACAGGATATGTTATGCAAAGAAGTTGCTGATTTAAATCTGGTGTAGCTAGCTCTCTCAAGGTTCTCTCGTCCACCATGGTTTCAATCTCCTCTTCAAATTCACTAGAAGGTTCAACCAAGTTAGATGACCTTACTTGTTGCTTAGTTTTCTTTTTCAGTATACGTTCTGTCTTCTCAATCTCAGGATCGTATTGCAACTCACCTATACGAGAAGATCGAGGCATAAACTAGCAACCAAATAAAAAAAATAAAAATAAAAATCAAAGAAAATAAATCAATAAGGCACCAATCCCCGGCAACGGCGCCAAAATTTGTTGGCTTGTCAAACCAGCAAAAATAAAAGTTCCTACTCTAATAACATGGATTTGAGTGTGGCGGTGAGTAAGGTCGTATCCACAGGGACTGGGTGATTTATTTCTTTGTGAAAAATGGGAGATTAGGAGAAATTAACTAAATAACTCACTTGAATAAAAATAAAGATAGTATCACAAAATTAAATAAAAGTAAACCAAGAATAGGCAATACTCTAGTCGAAGGTCTAATTTCCACTTTGGTTCATTTAACTGATCATCGATGCAAAGGTGAAATCACTTATTCATAAATAAACTGGTTATGGTTGTCAACAAGCTCTGACAACCTGTCTCTCCTTACTGTTTCGATAACCACAACACGCTCTGTGACTATTTTTCTTGCCAATTAAGCAATCCTAAACAAGCTCTTAGGATTTAACCTATTGACAGCATTAATAAATAGAGAAGCTACCAATTCTAACCAACAAACACACAAGTTAGGTTCATTTAAGTTAGATTATTTATTCCCGTGACATAAATTCGAAAGCCTCTTTTACAATCAAATTATATCACTCGCCACAAATACTAAAACCATCAAATAATTATGGATTTGATATTTTAGATGGCAGTAGACTATTTCGATAATTAAATATTGATCAGATATCTAACTATTGAAAATAGTCATAATCATGAATGAACAGAGAATATATAAATACTCATAAATAAATGAAGCAAACAAATCAAATTAGATCTCACAGTATAGTCGAACCAAAGCTTCAATTAACCTTCAACTAGAAAAGAAATTAGCCGCTCCTCATGATGGATTCGCGACCAAGACTAAGTAATGGTTTTCTTATTTTTTTTGTTTTCGAAGAGGGAAAAAGGAAAAAGAATCAGAGATAGAGCCCATGTCTGTTTTCTCCCCTATTAATAAGGATGGGATCCTCTTTTCCTACTAAGACTCCTACTTAAACTAAACTAACCAACCAAGACCTATCAATTGGGTTCCAAATAAATTACATTGAGTCATAGCCCCTCAAGATCTCCAATCCCGTGACAAATGTGTAAAACCATAGGATGCAACCGGCTTCTTGATCAATTGACAGATTGATCTCATGTCCTACGAACTCTTGATTGCCTTGTCAAATAAGGCGTGGGCATGCTTAACAGACTGGAGTCTACTGGACATAGATCTTTAGAAGTACCACTTCGCGTTGACAAAGCATGGGCATGCTTAACAAGACATCTTCTGGAAAGTCGACTTTTAATGCGCCTTTTACTTTATTCTCACCAACAATTCCTAAAAACAACACCAAAATTCAAATATGAGTGAAATATATCGATTAACGCCACATTTTAACAAAATAAAAGGGAAAATATTCACCAATTATATGCACAATTAGCCACTTAACAGTTATGTTTCACATTGACTCGAGAGATGGAGAAAGAGCGGTTAATATATAAGTAATAGCTCAAGACAACAATTTGATAGGGAGACACATCTCAAGAGAGTTCACCAAAGAGTCCAATATATAAGTCAGGAACCTAACTCTGACCCAAAAGTTTAACCTATTACGTCTTGGGTTTTTATTTACATATTAACCGCTCTTTCTCCATTTTTCGGACCAATATGGGACATAAAGTTTTACTTATGAACCTAACAGATTTGAGTAGTTGAAATCTTTCAATCTTTTATTGGTGACGAGCATCTTTTTTGTTATATTCTGGCTAAGATTTTGTGATGTCACGTTTGTACAGTGCAAAAAATGGATATGTCTTTCACTTAGCAACTCGATTTTTTTCTTTTTTTTTTTTTTGGCTTAACCGTCAGGTACAAATACACAGAACTTCAGAAGGGGATGTACCGGCTTGATCCAGGACTTCACCAACTGCAAGAGACACTGTAGATATATTAAAACAGCATGTGTAGACTCCAAATGTTAACTGTAGACACTAGCAATTGTTTATAGTCGGCATTGATTGCAAATTCTCTTTAAACTGAAGTGTTCAACCTATAATTTATACTCCGATCGCTGTGCCAGTGGTGCCACTTTTGGCCGCCATCACTTTCATTCACAACATTTCACCAAAATTCAACTTTCCACTCAATTTTTTTTATGTAGAATCCGATTTTGGATATTAGTTTTTACAAAAAAAATAATAAAAGTGGGTGAGAATAGAAAAAACACTGGTGGGTAAAGTATGTAAGAAATATATCAAGTTGTATCTTATCAGTTGTAGGTTGGAAGTTGAATCTAAACTATATAAAGAGTAATCTTAAATTTATACTCAAACTTTGGGTCCCGCAACAATTTTCTTTGAGATCCCAATGCCATACTCATTGATTTAGTCGCATTCAAAAGTTTTGTTTTTGCCGTGTTTTAAGAGTCAAGCATAGCGATAATGTCTGGCACATAAGAGCCTATTGAAATTGTACTTTTGGGAAGCTGTTGTATAAATAAAATACTATAGTATTTTTTAAGATTTAACATATGTGAGGCAAAGAAATGATTGAAAAAAATATGTTGAAAAAATATTTTGAAAAATGCCTCTCAAAACTCTACCTATCATTGATTCTAAATATTTGAGGAACCTTTCAAAATCATACAGCTAATACTATTGGCTTTTAAAACATCCCTTACAAATTCTATGCTCCCCAATTTTTTCTATTTTTCAAATACTTTTCTTTATTTTTTGCACAAACTAAAATGAAAATCAGATTCTATGCGAAAACTGAGTAAGGAATTGAATTTTGATGAAATTCTATAATTGAAAGTGTTGGTGGCCGATGCTGCCACCACTAGCACTACGGCGGGAGGCAGCCATGGAATCTACATTCTTAGTTTGTCAAATAGGACGAAGAAGAAGAAATGGTGAGGTGCCTTTTTCCCTTTTTCCTTTTGATTTTTTTTTTCTCTAAAGTTTGCGGGGCATAAGATGCCCATAATTTTTTTTTTCTAACAAATATATGAGCAGAAATGAGTTGAGGGATTAAAAATGTGTCATTTTCATTTGTATGAGATGAAAAAATATTATTTTATATATGAGGGACGTAATAGGTACAAATCCAATGCGTGGAGGATTATTTGTATGATTATTTTTTTTTAACATCAACAATGATTGGAGACCTTTTCTTTCCGGATAGTCAAGAAACCATGTCCAGGCGAAGTCCAATTTGTTCCATGACTACTAATATTTCATGTAACTTGTAGTTTAATCACTGGGTCCTTCAATTTTCCAGAGGAGGCCTCTTAGTGTCCTATCCATTATTAGGTCTGTGATTTAAATTCAGTGTACAGTTAAGGTTCAAAAGGTGTTGGAGAGAAATGGGAGGGATGAAAAGAAAAGTTGCAAGTTGTAGTTTCATAGGGTAGTATTTGGATTTAAAAAAAGGGTAGTATTTGGATTTGTATTAATTAATGTAGGCTCTTCTCATATTGTATCCAAGAACATAAATATTTTACATTTTATGGGACATATGTTCTTTCAACCCACCACTTGTTTTAATAGTCAATTACTAATAATTCGAATTAACTCTTGATGATAAATAAATAGTGAAAGATAAATTGAAAATTTATATCACTATATTAACTATTGTATACATGATGCCATACTACAACACAATGAATCCAAAGAACGTAATTAACCTATTTTTTATTGGATTTCTTTTTTTTTTCCAGTCCAAAGAAGATTCCAAATTTTACAATGAGTAATGGGGAAAGAAAATATTTTAGAGTCAAATTAAAGACTTCACGATGAATGACTTGAAAATATGTCCTTTCAATAATGCACTAGTCCAACAAATATTATTGAGCCAGTTAATTTTGTGGGCATTATTCAGGACATTATAAGGCTAATAATCAGCACATGACTGTTGACTGACAACGTTTGCTTCATTCGGACTCGGGGCACGGACGGTTGCAGCCCAGGCGGTTTTCGTCATTATCAACTACGCGTAACTTTCTTTGTACATCGTGTAACTTTTTTTGCACATCGTGTAACTTTAGAGCAAATTTTTGTGGGGCCCACACATGGCGTGGAAATCGAGTTACAACTTGTAATCTCAGTCGCACAAAATTTTGAGGTCAAATCCTGGCCATTAACCGCTCAGGTGCAACCGTCCCTGCCCCATTTCCGCTTCATGAATAGACTTTCCGATATGTTGGATGGAACAAGTTGACAGGGTCCCAAATAATGACGGCTTGCCAATACTGGATAAGAATGATGAGTTCAAGCAGCCAACTCTTTGCTATAAGAATCAATAATAGAACTAGATTTTTTTGCCCTTTTTAACAAGAAAGTGATGAGATTTAAGAAGTAATGGGGAAAAAGGGAGAACTGAAATCATGATCTCTAATTTTTGAAGTTTAAATTTTAGTCACTAGATTAAAACCTCCTCGACCATGACAACTCTTTTCTTTACCATTTTCCAGTTAAGAAATCTTGCCCTCATGAAAGCTCAACCAGTTGCATGTCTATTAGTTACGATTATGACAGTTCGCGTAACTAGTGACTTAATATGGTATTATTTGGATGAAACTTTGTGTTGGTTAATATAAGCTCTAATAGTGACATAATATCCATCTAAAGAACATAATTCACCTATTTTTGACTGGAAATGTATCCCTTCCAAATTTCAACCATGCTCTGTCCAACAAGTTATTATGCCAATTGGTTAATCTGGATCATATTATTATGGACATTATTACTCATAATCGGCAAATTTCCATTAACTAACAGCGCTTGCTTCATAAAGATGTTCCATTATGGTGTACAGGACTACTTATTCGGGTTTAAAACCAATGACCAATTTCAAATGCTGGAAAGAATGATTAAGCTAACTAGAATTTCTTCTTCTTTTTTTGACAAGGGAAGGGTGAGATTTAAAAAATGAAATAGATAAATCAACAAAAAAATAAAAAATTTAACTATAATAATTAACCAATACTTTTTCACAAAATCCTAATCCAAGACTTAAATTAGTTCACTATGGTCATGAATAAACCAAAAATTCACGAAATACAAGGATAAAGATAAAGAGTAAGTAAAACGTCTCAAATTGAGCAACTCTAATCTTCATCTGTATTACTCTTTCATCCTTGTCCACCTTCATCTTGAACTCTCCAGGAGATAGATGTAAAAGATACGAGCTAAGGAATTGCACAATGTTTCCCCCTCTTCTCCCCCCCCCCCCCCCAAAAAAAATAAAAACGTCCTAATATCTCCTATTTATATTATCCTAAATTCTAAGTTAAGATATAGAAGGATTAGGTTTTTGAAAACTGAATAAATCTGAGTCCGCTTAGAAATCCGATAAAGTCCTAGACAATGTCCTTCATGAAGTCCGGCGCCAATCATTGACTAATGTGAAATTTGAAGAAACTTCAGAAGATGTCCACCCAATGTCCCTTCTGAAGTCCAGTGCCGGTCTTCCATTTGGAACCATGCTTCTGTCCCTTTCTCGCCCTTGGTTTCAATGGAATAGAGTACAGAAATTGAAGTGGCTTTCATTTCTTTTTGCGGTTGGTCAAATTTCGGTTTGGTTAAAACAGTGGTACGTGTCTCGTTGTTCCTGTTTTAGTCGTCCGATTAGGAAGATTTATCTATCCCACCATTGGAAAAGTGAGCACATAGGCCTAGTTGTCTACAAACGTAGTAACCATGAAATGGGTTAGATAAAATTGCACCAATTTTGATTGCCTTTTGATTTCCAAAAAGAAATGGAATTTGCAGCTCAATTTTGATTGCTTTCACACCAAACCTCAACCTTAACAGCAATAAGCCAATAACTCTCCTAGCTTCATGCAACATATCAGAGCCAAGCACCATACGCCTGAAGAGAAACGTAGAAAAAGATCACCACAACGCTCAAAAACACACCAAAACTGAGTAAACCAAGCACTACATAAAACTCATTTTATAAAATTCCAGTTCGTATAACAATGAAAGTAAAATTTTTTGTAGTGAGACTATAGTCTGATTATCAATGATGTACATCCAGATAGCCTCACTAGCAATGTATCCCCCAAATGTCAATGTAAATACAAATGCCGTGAAACAATCAGCCTATGTAAATATTTAGCTTTTTTGCTCTCATTTTGTGGTCTGTTTCCACCTTTCACTTTCAACTTCTGCCCTTATTTTTGAAGTGCATTTTCACCAATTGATTTTAGCCAATGTTCAGTTGACTGTTCCTTGTAGTTGCCTTGCAGTTTTTGGATGGATGCTATTTTGCCTACTAATTTCATTTCTCGATTAACCAAAGCTCGATTGCATACAATTTCCATATAGCTTATTGGAAAATTTGCCTTTTTCTGATTTAGCAAAACTATTCAAAGGCCTCCAACACATCAATCTCAGGCCTTATTTGGCAATTCCTTTCATAGTTTGCACTACAGCATTCCTCTTTTCCTTTTCCTTTCTGTTTTTTCTTCAGTTGCCTCAATTTTCATTCATTTATTAGCCATCTAACTTCGTTAGGAAAATTGTCCTTTGTCATTTGATCCATATACATGTAACAAATGATATACATACATTACAAGTACAGTCAGCTTATTCATTAGCACACTTGTGGACAAAATTACTCTGTTGATATTACAAGCTTAGTTACCACCGATCAACAGTTCTAACTAGTCTTTCTAACTATAGTGCAAATACTCAACATCGAGTGTGTTTAGATAGTATATTATTTGGGATAATTTTTTCAAAAAAAAAAATTTGTAGCACTTTTTTGATGTGTTGTAAGTAAGATAAAAAGATGATTGAAAAATGTATTAATGATTCAAACAAATTAAAATTAGCAAATAAACTACAATCCAAACATTGATTTACCTACACTTTCGCAAAAAGGTCTAGTTACACAAAACTTCTCTTAACTTTGGAAATATACATACTCAATAGCAGAGAAAATCGAGTATCAAAAGAAAGAGTTCCCGGGAGTTGACCCGCTGGAGATCATTGCTACATGGCTAACTCTTTAATATAAGAATCAACAATGGGATAAACATTTTAGAATTAGAAATACTCCACCACAAGTTTCATTGTTCAATTTGACTTACTTTTGGTTCAGTTGTTGGTGTATCGTACACATATGTTCCCATGTAGCTTCATAACATCTTAAGCTGTCTAGGCTGTCGGGTTCTAAGAAAAACAAAATATTTTGGCTACAAAATAGTTTGAATGCTAAGCAATGGAATGTAATATGAAATTACAAATTGTTGCAATGGTCCCTAACATTTTTTCAATTTAAAGATTGATTGTTTGAAGGAGTATCAGTCGAGAGGCAATTATTAATAGTTATATTTGCTTTGACATTGCAATTTAGGGACTACACTAAAAAAAAACTAAAATTTCTAATGCATTTCATAGAATTTTTTGTAATTGAGGATCAGCAATTGCAAATTTTTGTGGTAGGTTCTTAAATAAAGTAATAACCTTTTAATAAACTGATTAATCAACTAAGAATATGAGAAGTTTTGCCAAAATGTAATAAAGTTTATCAAACATTGGTAAGTGTTGCTAAAATATTGGTACTTTTTACTAATAAAGGAATAACTTTTTTCTGTTAAGAGTCGTAGGACTCTGTGATCCTGGGATTTGTAAGTCAATTAACATGATTTTGAACGTCTCCTTAAGAAACTACTAAGATTGTCTTCCAAAAAATTGGCAAGTCTTGCTAAAAAGGTAGGTTTAGTAATGTTTGCTTAAAAATGTGATCAGTGTTGTTAAAGAAATTGTTAATTTGCTAACAAAGTATTAAATTGTTTCTTAAAGTTAGTGATGTTCCATACATATAGTCAAGATTCAATGTTGAATTTATGAAACTTGAACGAATACATAGTTTAAACCTAGACAATGATAAAAGCTATATTATTTTAGTGTGACTTAACGAATAGGTTATTACAAAGATCTGCATCATAGGATTTTCCTACAATGCAGGATATCCATTTTCCAAATTTCATTGTTCTTCATGTTTATTTGTCATCATTTTTGAAGTTTTCAACCAAGAAAGAACAACGGCTTAAGTCACCTTATGCGATCTAAATTAACAAAGGACACTATCTTACCTCTTTCTTTATCATTAAACTATGGTCAATAGACAATCTTCACCTTATGCAATCAGCAACCACTTACAGCATTGAAACTGGCAACTAAATCACATAAGAACTCTTGAGAAATGCTTATTCTTTTTTTTTTTTTCAGGAACTCGTGACAAATGTAATCGAAAAACTGAAATTTTAGAATATAATTATAACCTTAGCAAATTTATTACCCACGAGACGAATAATTCCTTGTCTAGCATCATTCATTCCAGGAAGGATAATATGCAGGGGCAACCAGGTAAAGGTCATTTTTCCTTCCTACTGTTATTCCAATACTTTCATCCATGTCTAGATCATCAACCTTCATTCCATCAGGAAGTCCCCAGTCAAAATGGTAGAGCAAATGAGCTAAGGGAAGCTCAACATTGACTAGATCAACATTGACTATATTTTGTTGAGATTTTTAGGATAATTGTTAGTTGGATATTTTGATAGTTTGTTTCATGTAATCACTATAAATAGTGAGTTGATGAATGTAGAACATAAGCTCATTTTCCATCTTCAATGAAAGTCTCTTATAAGCTTTTTTTGCAACACTAAGGTGTTGTTTCTTAGTTTATGCCCCCAAAAAACCAACAAAACTGATAGCCAGTGTACTCGACTGATTTTTGCTCGAATCTCTCTGGTTTGAAGCTTTCTGGATCATCCCAATAAATAGGATTTCTCCCCATTGCCCAGACATTAACAAGAATTTGTGATTTTTGGGGTATCATATACCCTTTGACTTCGCGGTTTAATTTCCTTGTTTGATCTTGGGATTAAAGGAACAGGTGGATGCAGCCTTAGAGTTTCCAATACCACCATCTTCAGGTAGGTCAGTTTTTGAATATCCTCCTCCTCAATGGTCTTCTTTCCCTTGCAAACTTGTCTCACTTCTGCTTGTACCTTGGCCATTACCTTCGGATTCTTCATCAATTCTGACATAGCCCATTCAGTTACTATTGATGTAGTGTCTGTTCCGGTATTGAATATATCCTGCATGTATGCAATAGATTATTTACAAATACTTTACAAGGAAACAAGCAAGAAGGTAATAATGTAGAATCTGTATTGCCACGTACGAAGTACAGCTTTGATTTTTTGGCTTGTGATGGGAATCTGAAGGCTTCCATTTTCCTGTTGTCTTAAAAGAACGTCAATAAGATCTTCATCTCCTGATTCAGCATTGCCCTTTTTTCCAGATTCATGGTTCACTTTGTGCTGATTGATCACATCATCTAGAATGGCATCTATTTTATGGTGCATTGTGAGCAATTCGCCTTTTATTCCGCTGATAATAGGAAGTATTTTCAAGGAGGCGAAAAAATCAGCAGCAACAAAGCCACCCGCTAAGGTGACTGACTTCTTCAAAAACTCGATCATTGTTTCATTGTTCTTCAATATTCCCCCAAAAGCTGCTCTACAGGTCATTGAACTTGTATACACAAAAAACTTATGTGTAATATTTACCACTTTCCCCTGAAGAAAAGCAAATTGATTCCATCAGTTTTGCGATTTCAGCATTTCTAATAAAACTGAATGATCGGACTCTCTTGCCGCTAAAAAGCACCATCAGGCATATTTTACGCATTTGCCTCCAGTGATCGCCGTAAGGAGTAAAGGCAAGATCTTGTAGATCATAGCTAGCACAAGATAGCGGTGGCTAGTCGCGGTCGCCTGTCTGCAAAGCTTGGATCATGAGTTACTAGAAACTCTTTCGCCATCTCGGCTGAAGATACAACCACTGTAGAAACTTCACCAAGTTGAAGGTGCATGATTGGTCCATATTTTTTGGCCAAATCTCTGAGAACATGGTGTGGAGCTCCACCAATCAAGTTGTGCAGGTTCCCAATTAGAGGAAGCTTTATTGGAGCTGGTGGAAGATTTCCAGCCAAGTTATATATTTGTGTCAAAATCTTCGATACCATAAATTGGAACAAGAAGAGAAGAAGCAGACTAGAGAAGCTCAAAGGTAAAGGAAGAAACTCGAGTTCCATTCTGGAAATTTGAAATGATATAGAGAGATATCTTTTGGTGCCTGACTTCACTTGATTATTTGTGTATATATACCTGAAAATGCTCTAAAACTTATCCATGTTTGCCTGACCTCAAAATATGTTTTAGCAGTTTTCTTTCCTTTGGTCGTAATCCCAATAATTCGATTAAGCCGCCGCCACTTTTGAATCTTCCAGAGCCCATCTTCGCTTTACTAGCACTATTTGTGTTATTATTGATGGTCAATACAGAATTGGGAAAGTTATAGAAACTTCCCAAAGTTTTCTAATAATATTAATTGGCACTCTTCTTAAAATACTATTATCCTCTCTTGTCATCCAAAGTCAACATTGCAACCCACAAATTGACACTTGTATCCTTAGTACTTTAGGCTTGCTTCGGAAAAGTTTTTCTCACTGAAAAATTTGTCATGTTTGTTTTCCTCTTTCATTTCTTTTTTTTTTTCCCGCAAAAAGTTGTCCCCAATCTTTAACAAAAAGTTTTAGAAATGTTGGCAACATTTTAGGAGGCTGTATGTTTGAAGTTGAAAATTGTTAATGCCAATCAACTTATCACATTGGCTCGATTCACTTCTCATTAATTTCTTTGGCGTCATATCTTGGAAGAATCTACAAATTGCTATAGCAGATGTATAGCTTACCTTTTCTTTTATTTTTTTTTTGGCCCAAAACATTGCGATTGTGGCCTTACAAATAAAGCCACAACATTTCACTCCAAGGTTGAAAGACGTTGACATCTAGAGCTGTCAACGGTCCGGATTTGGACTCGAACACGACCCGGACATAATAGTTTTTTCGGGTACGGGTTGAGAAATAATTCCGTCACTTGAATCCGGACTCGTACCCGTTTACTTTAATCAAAAAAAAAAAAAAGCGAGTCGGATACGGAATACAAGATTTTGATCCGTATCCAACCCGAATCCAGATAATACATTCATAATTATAAAATATAAATATTTCTAAACACAATAATAATAATTCTTTTACCAAATTTACAAATCCGAATCTTACAATCCACCCAACCGCATATCTCTCTCTTCTCTCTTGGTCTACCCACACATCTTTCCTAAACCTTAGTTTTGTTGGGCCTTATTTTTTTGGGTAGATCCAAACCCGACCCGAGACCGTTGACCCAGTTCCAGAACCCTAAGCACAAGATCCGTCGGATAGACGGGTCGGGTTTAGAACTGGTACATTATAGCAAGTTTGGGTCCAAAATTTTCAAATCTGACCCGAACCCAACCATTTTACAAGCCTATTGACATCCCTCTTAAACTTGAAAAGGTCATACTTATGCTCTCCAATTCTTAATTTCGTACTTTTCAAATGTATTCATCAATGTTCAATTTGTTCAATCCCCAAGTCTATACAGTTCCAGCCATGTAAGTAACCTTTGTTATTGCAATTATAACGTGCTTGATAGTTGATAGTTGATGTTGTTTATTTTGTTGCATTACACTTGCAACCCCAACACATTTTTTCCTTGGATTTCTAACATCTTATTACTCCTAAAAAAATTCTAATGAATTAACAAGTAAGAAACAAGAAGGGCAATTATGACATGAAAAATATGTTCTCTACTTAACCGAATTTTTATGTCTTCCTTTTTCTCATAGGGGCTGAATTTAACATGTACACAACATTTAGTTAGGGCAGAACAATGAGATTCTAGAAGTTTAGGTCCCCAAATAGTTTATATATAAACATGTATGCATATTCATCCAAGCTCTAAAGTATTAACTTAGATAGAAGGTTTTCTACACTCAATTGACCCATGACATCATAATTATGTGATATTTGTTAATTATTTTTATTAAATATATGAACCATGAAAAAGTTTGAAACAAAATAAAAAAAGAACAAAGAAGCACAATGTACTAACCGTTTAAAATGGACATAAATATATGTATATGTATTTTGACAGAGGATCGGAGTATTTGTTAGTACATTTAAATCATACTTAACTACACTCACATTTAATGCACACTTTAGACATCTTTTCACATTAATCTAACTTTTGCCAAAGACTTAACACTTGAGTCCTCTCTTAACTAGTGCCCTCAAGGCACCTACTAGCCAAACCCTTTGATGAAAAACAAGAAAGAGCAAAATAAATGCATATGTAGTATAACTTGTGGGAAGGTAAAGAAAATGAAAAGAAAGATTACATACAAGACGCAGATGTATGATATAAATATTTTAAGTTAGTTGAAGACAGCATTGTATTGAAAATTGGTTATAATAATGTAGATTGTCATTAATGTGGAGATTCGACCAAATTTAAAATCATTGGTCTTAATTGCATTAGGAGTATAAAACTAACTCATTTGCTTAAACTGTTCTGGTTCAATTGTTTAGCAGTTGAACTAACCAATTCATCTGAGTCTCACAAAATACGGTAGATTTTGAACCCTTATAGTCTAAGGATCAAACTGAAACGGACAGTGGACTGGTCAACGGTTTAACCAATTGAACCACTTAGTTTGAGCTAGAATTTATAACCATGCTTTAAGTTACAAGAGAATAGGTATGTCAATCGATTAGGCATTTGCCCAAATTCAGTCCAGATCCATCGTGTTCGCTAGATCTAGACCATGTGAAAGAATCACAGGTATGGGTAGGATCTGATTTTGTATATTAATCCATATGTAATCCAAACCCTATCTAGACTTATATGTATATATAGAAAAATGGAGGATGTTTAAACACATGCAAGTTTAAATGTTGAAAATACACCAAGATTTTCAAACAAATAGAGTTATTTAATAACATTTCATACTTTAACTTCATAATTACTAGGTGTAATACTTTTCAGTGTTGGTAATTGTATTGTATTTCTGATATCTTTGCATTATATATGTTGTTATTAACTTTGAATTCAAATTCTAATAGCATCCGAGTGTGAATTTTTTTTTTTCAAACCCATGATGGTCATAGTCTAGATCTGGACATGTGAATCACGTGGTTCTAACCTAAATTAATACTACCATCTTGTTGACACACAAGAGTGTGATTGCATGTATTTAGACGATATAACAAAAATGACTCCACTCTTTGTTTTAGTTTTGTTCCTCTCCTTCCCTTATATTTGACAAATTCTGACACCCATACTGGTTCGTATAATCTCTCAATATTCACATCTGTTGTTTCCACGCTAGACATGTATGTGAAGCTACGAGTCTCACGCTTTCTGAAACATTTGGAAAGGCGACTAATTGTGACTTAATTACACAAAATTACTTCATTACTTTTTCTTCTAGAGATTTTAAGGAAGTAATTTTTCTATTCTGATTTTCAGGAATTTCAGTCTAGTTTCAAATAAAGCAGTTCTAACCGTACATTACCATTCATTTTTTTTAATGTAAAATTTGGTTGCTTTTATTGATTGAAGAGAAACAGAGGATATGCAAGGTGACAGAAAAACAATAATACAAATGATAACTATAACTATACTAGTGATGTAGAACAAGGTTTCAAGAACAGAGGGATCTTTGTGGAGGAGGAGGTCGAGTTGCCTACCCAAACGTGCATGAAAAAGGCTACAAAGGACGCTAGCAGAATTTATGCAGAATCCACATCGGACTTGAAACCGATTGCCGGGCTGAATTATTTCGATCTTGTTAATCCTATTATCTAGTCTTGTGGGCCTTGGATCGGACTCCTAATCCTCCATGGCAAACACGGGTGATTTGTAGCACCTTTTGGTCATTTCGTTTCCTCTATTATTTTGGTAATTTTGGTAGTTTCTTAATTTTTTATTAGGTTTCGTATTTATTATTTCCCGTTTCTTATGTATTTCTAGGGGTTGTGTGCTTATAAATAAGTTTAGAACTATTGTAATTTTGACTATAGCCCCATTTGGGGTTGTGGTGCTTTTGTTACAAAAGCACTTTTATGTACTAAAAGTACTTTTAAAATATTCAACGAATATCATGCAATAAAATTAGGAGTAAAATTTTTGGTGTTAAAAGCATTTTTAGCAAAAACTCAAATTTGGTGCTTTGAGAGTAGCTTTTGTGATTTAAAAAATAAAACATCAAATTTAATTATTTTATCCGACATTATGAATCAAATAAAGAGATAAACACTTTTAATAATTTTCAAATTATACATTATCCAATACAATAAGTATTTATTAAACTATGTTTCCAAATAATATATTTAAACGCATTAAACAGATAATAAGTACTTTTATTAAAAACTTTAATACGAAAAGTACTTTTCAATAAGTTATCTGTGAGGACTCGAAAATCTATTATTTTTAAATCCCTAATTTTGGCTTAATTAATTATTTATTTGGATTTTTGCCACGAATGATATTTTCTAGCCTTATTAGACCTAAGTACATGGTATTATAGTTTCATTATATTTTTAAAGTGTCTCGTTTCAAAAATTATTTTCTTAGAAACTTGTTTAGTGAAAGTGAAAACGCGTTTGGATAATTTAACCAATTTGGAGTACATTAAGCCAGGAAAATTGGAGACATGTACAACGGTCTTAAAATAGGTAAATTTAGGTTTAAGTACTCAAGTGATAGTTAGTGGTACGATCGTTATAAGAATTTCTCGAAGGTTTCACTTTATCGCGCCTAAATTGGAAATACGCGTTTTCACGGGCGCGATTAATTAAGGGACTTTAGACCATTATTTTGGGACAATTAAGAGTGAATAATATTTATATGAATATAAGTGCATTAGAGATTTAGTACACTAGTGAAATAAACTCGAAAGGAATCGAGCCCAAAATGCGCCCGTACACGCGCAAGAGAGAGTTGACTTTCGGTGAATTGTGGCCACACATTTAAGCTTACTTTAGAAGCTTTATTTCAGCATATCATACGCCCCTTTCTTTCTCATTTGGCCGAAACATCAGCTGCAACAAAACAACTCCAAGTTTTGCAAATTCCATCTCCAAATCTTACACAAGTCTTCATCCAATTCACACCAACTTAAACCACACGTGGCTTAACACTTAAGGATCATTTGAGCTGCAAAGGGGAGCTGAAAATCACGGTTTTCCTGGAGTAAAGGGGGGCCGAAATTCTGCTTGAACATCAAACCAAAGTAGGTAATGATCCAACACTCTAAACTTGGTTTATAGAGGTTGCTTAACACCTTTAAGCTTGGATATTCATATGGGTGGTTGTTATTGTTGGAAATTTGGAAGGTGGGCTCTATGAACTCCTACCCTTTGTCTTGATGGCTGATGTGATGATTGATGATGAATTTAATGTTGGTTTAGTGCTCAAAATGGTAGATTAATGGTGTATTAGTAGTATGAACTTCAAGAAATGCATGAGACGAAAAGTTCCAATTCTGCCCCTGCTTTGAACGTATCTATTTCTGCAGAATTTTGGGGTTGTAATGACTTATATATGATGTTTATATGTTGTATAGATGGTGTATAAAATTTCATTGAAAAATATTGAGGTTTGGTGGGTCAAATGAATTGATTTCACAAAGCTAGTAAATCTGGAACTGTTCCCGTAATGCTCTGACCAGCTTTCGTGTTTCGGCCATAATTTTGTGCCCCGATGTCAAAATTGAGTTCCGTCAGCGGCATTTGAAACTAGACATTCCAACCTTTCCGATGGTATAAAATGCACATTCTGGTTCCATGTATGTGAGCCGAACCAACCACTTAAAGTCGGCTGTTCTGTTTCTCTGTTTTACTGGAACGAAATGCTGAGGCTGCAACTTGTGGCTCGAATTCGAGCTAGTTGTGTGCCGAATTTCAGAATGATTTATTCTTTGAAATTATAGCTCTATGAATGTGTTTTCCAACGCCATAAACCATGCCCAATTCCGAGTTAATTTGGGTGATTTGTGATCAAAATAAGGAACCTGCCCTGCTCTTGAAAACCCTGACTTTTGGACAGATTTGATGCAAGTCTTGGTATAGACTTGCTAACTGAATATTTTGGTGCTAAACACTTACCAAATGTACCATGAATATTCCTTAGGCTTTGCCTACACTAATGAGCCATGTTTGAGGAATTTTTCCTTGACCAAATGTTTGAAATGGAAAACAAAAGGTTCAAGGCAGTTTTGTTTTAGTATTTTCGAAACTTAGGGTGTTTGATTGACTACCTTCCAGAAGGTATTTTTCCATGAAATTTGAGAGAGGGATACTATTTATATAGGAGTATTATACTGCCAAAATTTGTACCAATCCAAGTCCATTTCGATACCTAACTAAAGTCCCAAAGTTGGAAGCTCAAATCTGGAAATTTGTTCACCAGTTTTGAATTTTTCCCAAACTTCGAGCTACCGTATCTCGGTGCTTGAAACTCCGATCCTTGATCTGCTTTGTCTGTTATAAATCTTACTTGCAACTCTAATTGAGTTACAAATGTCAGAGGCTAGCTCACAACGTGTGAATTTTTCCGAATTTCCAAAGTTAGCGAAAAACCAACCCCGGCTCAATTCTGAGTGTTCTGGAACAGCAACTTTAAGCCCATTTTTGAATATCTTCCACTTAGATTCATGGAAAAGTGTCTTCTAAGAACTTTTAGTACTTTCAAATAGGTTTCCAACGGTACCAAGTTTTCCAATTTTTGACGTGTAGAATGTGAGATACGATTTTTCAAAATATCATATCAAAACTGAAAATCTTCCGAATTCCAAAGGAAGGGAGTTTTCAAGCACTCCTTATTCTTTCGATATTACTTGAACATGTTATACCTGATTTTCTAAAATGAAAACTCGATCGCTCTTGTACTTTAAGAAACTCTAATTGAACCTCGATTTACGAGTAATTGAGGTTTGATTTCATGAAATTTCCTTAGATTGTACTAGTGTACAATCTTCCTTGACAATTGGGATATATGAGTGATGCTTCACTATTATTTGCTCAGGCGCACACGAGGACCCACAAAAGGATCCCACAGTGGACGCTTAAACTTCGAGTGCCCTTTTCTTCTCGTTTTACTTGATGAGTGTCAAGTGTGTGTTACTTGAACTCCTGTGAATTCGATACGTGATTACTTGTTATTGATACTTGAGATTTTGGGAAATGGAGTCAAGTGTGTACTTTCTCGCACTCGTTCTCATTCGAAATGATTTAACTCATGCTCAAATTGCTTGAATATATCGATTGATTGGATACATCGATTGCTTGTACGTATCAATGCTTGATACATGATATGGTATGCTATGGCTGCATACGTCGTTTGAGTGAATCTCCTCGACACACAATTGCACATGGGGACGCCCACATCTCATTGGCCGACCTTGGACTTGAGCCGACATGGGCTTGATCGGGAACCTTGGCGAGTCATGAGATATATAAGCTTGACCTAATGAGAGGTTTTGCTTGGCATACTCGAGTAGTATCGCCACAAACAAATGACAGGCGGGCCCGATACAGGGGTATGTAAGGTGAAAGGGGACAGGTTAAGTGAATTTCTACGAACAAAACCTACCCGATTGACGGAGTGTCAATTCGTGGAGGTTATTAATCGTGCAAGTGGAATATAGCTCTTGAGAGCTCCTATATTCTTGAATTGTTTCCGTTTACTTTCCGGTAAATTGTTAATTATTGAAACATATTATTGCTTAGCTTGTAATTGGGATTGTTACTTGAACTACGTGCTTGCATGTGTGTGCTTGGCCTCACGAGCGTTTTGCTCACCCTGTAGATTTGTTTTCCTTAACAGGAATGGAAATGGAGTTAATGCGGAGAAATCTCCTTTTGGATATATTTTGTTTTAGGGTTTCAAGTGTATTTTGGCTTGACCCCTTTATGATTGTACTTTTGGAAGTTTAATGTATCATTCGGATATATGTGATGTATATTTTGGAATTTAAGTTGTATTATGAACGCTCGACGTGCGGGTTGGATAATGGATGGATATTATTAAGCATGAACGCTTCCGCACTATATGTATTTGTACTAATTTGATTGTGGTATCTAGTATCGCTTTAAGCTTGAACGTTTATTGCTTGAGTCCTGGCCAGAGCTAGGCAGGCGTTCCGCGGATACCCTTTGGTGCGCCTTAGGGAGAAGTGGGGGCGTCACATTATCGCAACCCCAAATGTGCCCTATGTCTCTAGTTGGCAACAAAGCCCAAACCCATTTACCCAGTCAACCCACGCACTGTTTCTAGGAGGTTGGGCGGGTCTATTGGGTTATGGGACAATTTGGGTTGGGTACCCTTACAATCCCTTACTACTCCGATGCTAGTCCTGATCCCAGTATTGATCAAGAGAGAAAATTGAACCTCAAGTTCTAACTAAAGATCCATCCCTTTCTTCTTTGGGTCAAAGTTCTAAATCGAATTTCTGGGAAATAAAAACCCAAGATATCTTCGATAGTGTTATCAACCTGGAACCCAACATATTGTAGCCCACAACCATTTGGCATTATAATTTGTTATGATGTTCTGTGTCTCAATTTCAAGTTAGATCCGAGTTGATAACTCCTTTGAGAAAAGTATCTATTGATTTGCATAACTTGTGGTTTCATGGCAGAGCATCTTAGGTCTAGTCTCACGAAATTAACCAACAAGAATAATAGGATTTTTATCAATCCAATAAAGATAATAAAAAAGTAAATATAATGAACAGAAAGACATAGAATTTTACGTGGTTTTACTTCGAGGGGCAAAGGGTAGTAGAGTTAGTATAACAAAAAGAGAGTACAAAAGAGCAAATATAAAACCCTAGAAAATAATTCTAAAGCTCAAAGGTACCTAAAATTGAAAGTACAAAAGAGCCTAAATAACATAATGCTTAACGGTCCAAAAATTCATAACTTACTCTTTTGATTTGATGCATAATCAAAACTTCTCTTAGATTGAGATGTGGACCCCCTAAAACTCTCTTGAATTTGTGCCTTGAACACATTAAACTCGCTTAAATCTATTATATTTATAACTACCTTGAAGAGAGATTTTTTCGTAAAATTTTTGATATGAAGGGTCTGTTTGTTTGGGTGGAAAAAGATTTTCGGAAAATATTTTCCATATTTTCTGTTGTTTAGTTGTCAATTAATTTGGAAAAATAATTTCTGACAGAAAATAAGTTACACTGACAGGAGAAAAATAACTTCTTTATCTAGCATTGTGAAGTTATTTTCCTTTCATAAAAGCAGTCTTCTTTTCACAGCCTCCAGCAAGGAACCATCGATAAAAGACCAATCTCTTCTTCGACAGTGATGACAGACCATCTCTAGCGACATCTCATCAGCAAACAAATCCCTTCTTCGCCGGCAGCATCTCCAACTCTGGCAAAGACCCACTATCTGGGTCTTCACATTATGTGGCAAAATTTATTTATGGATTCTAGTTTATACAGCATAAATAAAGGTTGATTTGGAGAGAAAATTGCACAGCTTCCTAAGTTTTGGGTTTTGGAGAAGACGGTGCAGCACTTGAGGCTGGTTTAAACAATTTGTTGCAGATCGTTTCTGTGGCTGACAGTAAGATGTGCTTGCGATTGAACTTGTGCATACTGGATTCCCCATCAAACTGGAGTAAAGAGAAAATATTCAGCAGTTTGGTCTGGAAAGAGAATTGGCAACGTGTGGTATTTTATGTATGTCAGTGGAAGTTTTTTGAATTTTATCACTCACAGTAATGTCTTGCTGTATCCGGAACTGAGTACTACTGAAGATATATCATTATTCTGCAAATCAACAAGTTGCAGTTGTTGGCTAATGTTGTTACCCATATCCAATGTATCATTGAATGCGTTCTTCCTCAGAATCCTGTTAAAAGTTAATGCTATCAAAATAAGTTCTTTCACTTCTCCAGGTAGCATCCAAATGCTTTCTTTCTTTAAGATTGCTTATTTTTAAACTTACACTATTTGGATCTGAAGTAAACTAAAAAGTTGCTGGGGTACTTGTCCCTGGAGTGGACCATTTTCCAAAGTCCTGATCACCATTCCAAAAATTTTAATAAGAAAAAGAAAGGAGTTCTTAGTATTGATTCCATAGTGATTAATACTCACAAAGTGGTTAGCTAATTTAAGGTTGAGAACCATGCTGGAGCTTGTGACGGTCGAAAAGAGTTGTTGCTCAGGTTCCTACGAGGAGAATCAATGTTGGTGACCATGTTCATCCTTGAGATTCACATATAGAGATCTCAAAGGAAATTTAAGTTTTACATCCTTACACATAATTTAGGAAGCTGTGTAATATGAATAAATATTTTATAGAAATGATAATATGATTATAATGGATAGAAACTAAAATGAACTTGTAATGAAATGAATGTTTTGAAAGTAGAAAAATATTTGCAACATATCAACAAACATATCAGAAAATATTTTCATTGACAAACCAAATACCAGAAAATTATGAAAAAAGAAATTTGGAAAATATTTTCACTTAATAACCAAATACTGGAAAATTATAGGGAAGGAAGTGTTTTTTCAGAAAAATGACTTCGATAGAAAATATTTTCAGTCCAACCAAACGGACTCGAAATACAAAAACAAGCTAAATGGAGTAAGTGGTGGTGCTATACCTAATCGCTATTATGCCTATGGTGGATTTTGGTTTATTATTAAGAATGCATGTAGATCCACACAAAAAAAGTCACCAATCGGTCACCAGAGACGGTGGACTATAATTGGCGGAGAAGCCGATGGCTTGTTGCAAAGTGTCAAATAGGTTCTTTATGCTGGGAAAGAAGATCGAGTAATTAGTAAGGAAAAAGGGCAAAAATTTTAAAAGACAGCTGGTTTGGGTCATTAGCGAATGCTGCATTTGAGTAAATCCACATTAGCCCAAATCGAAAATTGACTCATTGAAATGTTGGACGGATTGGGTTACAACCCAATTATATTAAACTCATAAACAACTCGCCTAAATTTAACCCAACTCGCTGAATTGCCACCCTTATTCTTGAGTAGGCCAATCTTCACTCTTGAAGATTTTCGAATTAGCATACGCCAACTTGATTGGGAAAACACCTCCATATCAGTACACCAATAGGATGCCCAAAATCATTCTATAAGAATATATTTAATCCATCCCCATTCCCCAAATTCATAATCAATTAACGGTCGAGCTAATGATCTAAGTTGCACCATCTTCCTTCTTCACAATGGTGCAGTCCCAGAAATTTTAATTGACCACTAATTCATTCTCATGTCACGCAGTCTAGACTTTCAGGTTATCGATTCCCGATTAACAATTAAATTAAGTCCAATTATCTCTTTTTTGCAGTATACAAATCAAACAAGTACATTGATAATTAGAGTTAATTCTATAAAGAATTGGTTAATTACTATGACTTTTTATGCTTGACATTGTGAGAGTTTCACCTTTCCTAAAATCTTTTGGTCAGAGTTTTCTTCTTTTTAAGGGTATTTTAATAGGACATTTTTAGTCCTTCTTTGGTCTTTCCTTTGATAGATCTGAGTTCTTTCAGATATGTTTCTTAGATTTAGAACTTCTCGAATTTTTGTTATCAAATCTCAACTTGATATTGGAGCTTGAAGCAATTAACTAGTAAATTTGACAATTAACAATATGTGCATATATGTTCATTGATTTGTAGGTAATTTTTATTTGAATTTAGAATGGATTTTGGAATTCCAAGTGTAGTCTTTGTTAGTTTTTTGGTTGTATCTTCAACCATTATTATTGATATTATAAAATGTCTTATGATGTTTATATATATATTAGGAGGGGAATGTCCGCGCATCGCACAGGTGTTTGGTGCCTGTGATTAAAGAGGATTTTACGGTAGTTCAAGCGAATATAAAAACACTCACGCATATTGAGTAACAATATGGAGTAACAAAATATCTAATGTATACTGGGAGATGGAGAAGGAAATTATGCATGCTATCTTGCTCAGTTCATATATTTTGAAACAAACACTTATATATGAGTTTTTTTATTAACAAGATTAAATGAACTTTAAACAGATATACAAACGATTCAGAGAATGATAATAAACAAAGTGATTATCAACTCAAAGATGCATCTACACAATATTCTTGTTGATGAAAGTAGCCAACTTTTTTAGCAACGACAAAACATTCTCTCCTTTGGAAAAAAGACAAATTGAAGACATGATCTTCCCCTATGACCTTCAGGACCTCCACATCTCCACCCCACTCACTCTTCTCTAAAGCCTCTTTATAAAGCCACCCCCTATCTTTTAGAATATCATTTTTAGCAACAAAAATGATAAATCAACACCCTTTTGAAGCTAGTGATAAATCAACTGTGACGACCCCACCGTACCCAGAGGCGTACCAAAGGGTTTAGCGGATCGTCGGCCTAACTCGCGCCAGGACTCGATACCAAAAACGAGAAAATAGATGTCACGCTAAAAGAAAGTTCTATTTACACTATTGCATCTTCAAAAGTTGTATAAGCTATTACATCAGGCCATACACACCACTAGTACCAAAAAGTAAACCCTAAAGAAGCTACTAACTATAACCGCCACAACAAATATACACATCTTACTAGTCAACTTATTACAAGTACTAGGGCAAAATCAACTATTCTATAAACCAAAAGTCTATACACCTTCCCCAGCGATTCCCGCGTCGGTCCCTGCTAAGGAAAACAAATGAAATTGGGTAAGGTATATGCTTAGTGAATAATCGGGGTAAAAACGTAAAATTACAGCTAAATAGACATGTAAACCAAGATATTTCATATCAATAAACAGAAATGTAACATCACAATGGTAGGATACAAGTGCTTTAAAGCCAGTTCAATTCCCCGCTTGATCACCTGTTGACACTCCGTCAACCAAAATACTCATAATCCGTAGACTCCACTTACTTCCCCGTTCACCTTATCAACCCTCGCTGGCCAGTCAACAGCACACAGCAGCTCGAGCAAAACAAAATCACTTTGCTTTAACAAAGAACGAAATCCCAAGGTTAGCATAGAACTAACTTCGACCAAGCTCCGGCCGGTTTGAATAGTCCGTCTACCCTTGGAACCGGGTTGGAACCAAGCTCGGAGATATCCAATCTCTCAACAAAGGATACCTCTCAACAAAATACTCATCAAAATACTCAAGTCAATCACCCCAACAGCACACAGCTCAAGGGGTGATACTCACCACAAGGCATGTATTCTCCAATATAAAATCAAGAGCAGAGAATGAGGTTAGGTTGAGTGAGATAAAGTACACCCTCGCCTAAGTATCCATTTAACATATACAAAGCACTTTGACAATTTATCACATAAACAAACCCAATTACTCATCTAAAATAACTAGCACGCAAATCAAGGTAATTACACGGGTCCACCGACTCCGTCCGGGTCGTCACTGCCTGTGATAAAAGATTATACTTAACTATTAGTCAAACAACCATTATAATGGAAATAAGGCCTAAAATGGCCAAAACAGTAAAAACGGCCAAGAAATGCATGCGCGCGCGGAAATGAAAACGGTGCACGCGACGAAAAATGGTATTAAAATGGGTTATACGATTTTGACCATAACTAGAGCTATGGTTATCGGATCAAGATGTATTAATAGAATTTCGAAACTAAGACAAAGGGCTACAACTTTCATGAAAACAAGTCAACCCAGTTCACAGTTGATCTAGGTCAAATTTGCAGATTACAGAACCAGAATTTCATTGTCAGTCTGCTTGTCAGCACTGGATTCAAATGGCAATAACTCAGGTTACAAAAGTCCGATTGAGGCGTTTTCAGATACGTTGGAAAGCTGAAACATAGAACTAAAATTTTCATGTTTTGATAAAAAGCTGATTTAATATGGATCAAAGTGAAAAATGAAGCCAAAAATGTGAAATTTCAAAACTGCCTGCGAAATATGGCATTTGACAGTCAGGGGTATTTTAGTCATTTCACATACTATAGTTCTTCGATTGAGTTGAAATTTTACAGACAGCTATATAATTCCATTCCCTACAACTTTCATGTTTTAACTTAAGCCTGATTCGACCTCTAACATGGACAAATTAAACAGGTCATAAACAGGGTAGATTCATCCTTAAGGTTGGAAATTTGATGATTCAATACTTGAAAATCACATTTATGTCTCAAATCAATACCCCAAGTCTCTATCCAAGCTTACCAACATCATATACTAGATAAAAAATAAGAATCACAACTGAAAATATCAAACCCTAACTAAATATTCCACCATATCATGCAAAAGTCACTAATTAACCGTCGTAAGCCAAGAATATGAGTTTCTATTCAAACTTAAACAAGATTAAGGAAGAGGAAAATGATAGGCAGCAACAATACCTTCGATGGAAGATAGGGAGTGTACCTTCGATGACTGCCAAGGGGTCATTCACCTCTTGATGTCCCATTGCATAGGCCCTTGCTGGCACTTTCAGTCGATTACCCGCTGCATTGGTCGGCTTAGAAGTGTTCCCTTCCGCCCTTGGCAAATTTCCTTCTTTTGACAGATAAGGGCACTGAACAATCAGGTGTTCAGCACTACCACATCGGTAGCATTTTCGAACTTGCCCTTTCTTCCAACAATTATCTTCCATGTAGTTAGCAGCCCCACAAAACCCACATGTCATTTTGGGTTCTGATGTCGGACATCTACGTGAGGTACCCTTTTGGGTCTCTCTCTCTGCCTGACCTTTATCAAAATTTCCCTAATTCGGGATCCTTGCTGATCGTGGACCACCGACTTCTTGGCCCAATTTAGATGGTGGCTCGCTCCTCGAGTTCTGTCCCTCTATATAACTGCTTGTGTTAAGTTGTCTTTTTTTTCTATCATGAAAAGCCTTTACTTGACTCTTAATATTTTCAATTCTTTGTATTTTTTCAATAGCTTGACTATATGTCTCCAATTGAGCAGCCGTCAGTGCCTCTTGAATCTCTATATTCAAGTCCTGGACAAACCGACGAATTCTCTTATGCTCTGTCAGTACTAAATCCGGAGCAAAATGAGAGAGTTTGGTAAACTGCGTCTCGTACTCCGCCACACTCAAAGTCCCTTGACACAGTCATATAAACTCATCCTCCCGCCTTTCTTGAACAAGTGGCGGTAAGTACTTCTCATTAAACTTACGGGTGAAGTTAAACCATGTCCATAGGGTCTGCTCTCTATCCCATTTGGCTCGAATCACATTCTACCAGGCACGAGCCGCCCCCTCAAACTGAAAAACAGCGAAAGCTATCTGCCGTTCCTCCGGGTATCCTAATGCAGCAAAAATATATAGCATTTGATCCAACCAACTCTCTGCTATGTCAGGATTAGGTCCACCCAAAAATTTTGGCGGTAGAAACTTCTGAAACCGTTCTAAGGCACGATCCTCTCCCTCATGATTTTTGGGATGCTGCACCTGGTCTTGACCCTATTGGTTGACCATTTGTTCTAACAAATCAGCCATTCGCTGTATGGCTGTAGCTACTTGGGTCTCGGCTTGTCTATTTGCATTTTCAATGGTTACTCTTTCGGTTCCTTGTCCTCGTCCTCTACCCCCACCTCGACCACGGGTCTCCATTTGATTGTTTATTAACTTCTATAATTGGAACAAAATAGGGTTCGAGTTCAAAGCATTGAAAATTATAAAATTTACGAAATAACCAAAATATCAAAATATTATACACTAAACTATATACATATATATACAATTCACGCCAAAAATATATACATATCAGTCCACATAACAGCCATCATCCAACCAATACAAAACATGTTAGGTCATGAGCACACTGGCTCCAAAAAGAGTCAACAAAACAAGTCAGAATAACGGCCCTAGCGAAAATCCCCTACAGAATCCATAGAATCTATCGCATCCATCGGCCCCGCGCCACCAGCCCTAGGTGGCGCCTCTACAACCACATCCAAGAGAACCTCACAGTCTCGTATAATACCCCGGGCTCTTTCTCTCATCTGCCCTTTCAAAGCGAAGAGGTGGCTGTGCGTCTCCTCAAGCTGACGATCGATAGCATACGTCTACTCCTTCCCAACTCGTAACCCCACCTCAAGGTCACGCAGGCGCATGGCCTGTTAATGGCTTACTCCTCTGGTCTCCTCTAACTGTGCCCTCAGAGTGTCAACCGCCTTACCTAGGCGACGACGCTCGTCATCTATAGCCATAACAACCTCGTCAGGGTATCCATAAGTATGTTGACACTCACATGATCGATTCATCCGACCGAAGGGAGAATGCAGCCTATAGGGTTCCCCGATCCTCCTCTGATATTTAAGGACTCGTCGGCGCACCAGCTGGTTCACCGGTCCACCTACACTCTTAGCTCTTACTCCGACATCGCTAGGTCCACCAGTATCACTAGGTCCTCCGGTATCATTAGGTCCACCAGCCTCCATATTTATACAACAAAATATCACTTAATCAATCATCCGGCCTTTCATCTTAATAGATACGATTCAATTTAAAGTCAATCGAATACTTATATGCTCTATAACACATTTCTCAACTGCCCAAATCCTCTAATCTAGGCGTTCTGATACCACCTTTGACGACCTCACCGTACCCAGAGGCGTACGAAAGGGTTTAGCGGATCATCTGCCTAACTCGCGACAAGACTCAATACCAAAAACGAAAAAATATGTCACGTTAAAAGAAAGTTCTATTTATACTATTGCATCTTCAAAAGTTGTACAAGCTATTACATCAGGTCATAAACACCACTAGTACCAGAAAGTAAACCCTAGAGAAACTACTAATTATAACGTCCACAACAAATATATACATCTTACTAGTCAACTTATAACAAGTACTAGGGCAAAATCAACTATTTTATAAATCAAAAGTCTATAAACCTTCCCGAGCGATTCCTGTGTCGGCCCCTGCCAAGGAAAACAAATGGAATGGGGTAAGTTATATGCTTAGTGAATAATCGAGATAAAAACGTAAAATCACAACTAAATAAACATGTAAACCAAGATATTTCACATCAATAAACAGAAATGTAACATCACAATGGTAGGATACAAGTGGCTTCAAAGCCAGTTCAATTCCCCGCTTGACCATCTGTTGACACTCCGTCAACCAAAATACTCATAGTCCATAGACTCCACTTACTTCCCCGTTCACCTTATCAACCCCCGCTGGCCAGTCAACAGCACACAGCAGCTCGAGCAAAACAAAATCACTTTGGTTTAACAAAGAATGAAATCCCAAGATTAGCATAGAACTAATTTCGACCAAACCCCGGTCAGCTCGAATAGTCCGTCTACCCTTGGAACTGGGTTGGAACCAAGCCCTGAGATATCCAATCTCTCAACAAAGGATACCTCTCAATAAAGTACTCATCAAAATACTCAAGTCACGTAATCACCCCAACAGCACACAGCACAAGGGGTGATACTCACCACAAGGCATGTATTCTCCAATATAAAATCAAGAGCAGAGAATGAGTTTAGATCGAGTGAGATAAAGTGCACTCTTGTTTAAGTACCCATTTAACATATACAAAATACTTTGACAATTTATCACATAAACAAACCCAATTACTCATCCAAAATAACTGGCATGCAAATCAAGGCAATTACACGGGTCCATCGACTCCGTCCGAATCGTCACTGCTAGTGATAAAAGACTATACTTAACTATTAGTCAAACAACCATCATAATGGAAATAAGGCCTAAAACGGCCAAAACAGCAAAAACGGCCAAGAAATACATGCACGCGCGCGGAAATGAAAACGATGCGCGCGACGAAAAATGGTATGAAAATGGGTTATACGGTTTTGGCCATAACTAGAGTTGTGGTTGTCGGATCAAGATGTATTAGATAGAATTTCAAAATTAAGACAAAGGGCTACAATTTTCATGAAGACAAGTCAACCCAGTTCACAGTTGATCTAGGTCGAATTTGCAGATTACAGAACCAAAATTTCATTGTCAGTCTGCTTGTCAGCACTGGATTCAAATGGCAATAACTCAGGCTACAAAAGTCCAATTGAGGCGTTTTTAGATGCGTTAGAAAGCTAAAACATAGAACTAAAATTTTCATGTTTTGACCAAAACCTGATTTGATATAGATCAAATTACAAAACGAAACCAAAAATGTGAAATCTCAAAACTGCCCGTGAAATATGGCATTTGGCAGTCAGGGGTATTTTAGTCATTTCATATGCTACAGTGCTCCGATTAAGTTGAACTTTTATAAGAAGGTATATAACTCCATTCTCTACAACTTTTATATTTTGACCTAGGCCTGATTCGGCCTCTAACATGGACGAATTAAACAGGTCAGAAACAGGGTAGATTCATCACTAAGATTGGAAATTTGATGATTCAATGCTTGAAAATCACATTTATGTCTCAAATCAATACCCCAAGTCTCTATCCAAGCTTACAAACATCATATACTAGATAAAAAATAAGAATCACAACTAAAAATATCAAACCCTAACTAAATATTCCACCATATCATGCAAAACTCACTAATTAACCGTCATAAGCCAAGAATATGAGTTTTTATCCACACTTAAACAAGATTAAGGAAGAGGAAAATGATAGGCAGCCATAATATCTTCCAAAGGTCCCTTGTAAGTGAGAAACACACCACTTTCTTCCCAAATATTCAGCACCTTAAGGCTTCCAAGCACCAAAAGGGGAGGTTAATCGGTTTAGTTCGGTTGCTTGCACTCAATTAAGGATGGATTCAAGGTGAAGGTTGCTAGTTTCTCTCTTATGTTTTTCTCTCTTATGTTTTTCTCTCTTGAAGCTTGGCTGGAATGTGCAGAAATGAAGAGGAAAAGAAGTGAATTTGGTGATAAAATGAAGAAAATTGGTTGGTCAAACAACCCTTGGATGGTTGCCAGTTGTCACTCCAAGATTAAGTCTTCAATTTTCCTTTCTTTTTGGTCAATAATGTCGGCCCTCTCTAGGGTAATTAAGGGCTGATATTTCTGCAATAATAACAAGGATATTAAGGTAATAAGTGGTGTTCAAGTGGTGTACTCAATCGGTAATAAACGGTACACGTCGGTTCAACCTGTTTTTCCTTATTTCGCACGTACTAGGATTGTAACTTATGATTCACTCACTTATTATTATCACTTCTATTCACACACTTTTTCTTATATAAAACTCAATCTTAACCACCAAATCTAGTACACACACCTCACCAAATGATCACACGGCCAAAATAAGCAAAAAATCCTAATTTACCCGAACTATAAAACTAAGGGTAAAACTCTTAAATCTCTTATTCATTATAACTATTGAGGGAGTGAATACATAGTAAAACTATCCTAACGTAATGGATTCCAACTGAAAGGAAATTTGTAAGAAAAAATGAGAGATTTTACAACTCCATAGATAATCAACTTAATGTAATCCAACAATCCATCAAACTTAATTACCCCTCACGAGCCTACTAACAACCCACTTATTAAAATTACTTATCATAAAGCATGCATTGTCATACATAAACTCAATTAAACAACAACGTTTTTGTCACAAGTAAAACTAGGGTTTTTGATTAAAATTTAAGGTTTCTAGTCTTTTAAAACAAAACAAAATAAATAAACCTTAATATCCTCTTTGAAAACAATATCCTAAAATTCGGTGTATCACATCAACACCCTTTTGCAGCCTAGCTTCAAAAGGTTTGGTTCGATCAAAGGATTCAGTAATGGATCATCAACCCTCGTAGATTTTGGGTGAACATAATGCTTGATGCCCTCAACATAGGCCTTCACCTGTAATTTCATTAGCTCAATACTGATTAGATCTTTCCCCAAAAATAAGGACAATTGAGAAAAATTGCATCAACATTGAAGCCGTCTAGTATCTCCAGCCAAACCCTTGACGCCATGTTATGTGCTAAGTTGCCACTAGCACTATCCCCACCAAAAGACACCCTATCAAAGCCAGCATAATCCATAAATCATACCTCAGGACCCTCGCCATTCGAATGAGAGGCAACCCATTTGACTACAATCTAAGAATCTTCATAAGCAATAGGCAGAGGGTGCTTAGGGGTGAGCCGATAGTTAATTGAAACTGCTACAACACTAGCTTCTGCAACTATTGCATTAAGGTGCACGTGATATGTAGGAGAGAAGACAAATTTGATCAAAAAGCCTCCACCATGTAAGTAGATCAGAAGAGTAAGTTTTGTATCTCCAAATCTATTCCAACAAAATCACACCATTTAAATTGTATAGAACAACCAACTTTGTGGGGAAACAATAATATTAACATTAAATTGCACTAACAGAGTATCCAATTTTGGAATGGAAACATTTAGCTGACAATAGAAACTGCGATTTTGCAAAGCAAATCATACCATTAAAAAAAAAAAGAATGAAATCTCACCTTAAGTTGAACCACCAAAAATAGGTTCACCAAAGAATCATACTGAAATCCAGAATACAATGGCAATACAAATAAGTATTTACCGGAAGACGAAAGGACCATAACGGAAGAATGTGAAGGGGCAGACATTTGAAGAATTGAAGCTGAAACTAATGCTCAGTCATAAATTCCTTAATAAACCACGTTGTCCTTACTTTAATTGAGATGAAAGTGACGTTTGAAGTTCTTCAAATTATAATAGTAAAACAACAGTAATAATTGATACAAATCAAAATGAATGTCTCTACAAGGATATTTAAGTAATTGCACCAATAAAAAAGCTATTATGGGTTGTACCTGTTGTTGAAAGGATGACCAAATAATCTCACATTCCCAAACTACCCAAACCTTTCAACAAATCATCACTGCATCTTTTAAAATACAAGGACATTTCAGTAAACACAATAATACACATGCTATCTAAAGTAGTACCCAATGCCGGACTTGGTGTTAGACGTGATTTGGGATTTGCATATGAGATTTTGCAGCGATAGTTATTGTTTGTTAATTAAAATTTTAGAGTTTTGATTTTATGGGTTAGTGGATCACCTAAATTAGAAAATGGGAAGGGATAAGAAGAAGCAATAAAGATGATTGAATTAAAATAAATCTAAAATTGTAATAAAATGGGATTTAGATTTCTGACATTTGTGGAGGTTCTACGCAAAATATCTGCCCTCTAATACATATAGATGTTTTTGACAAAAAGAAATAAAACATATAGATGTAGATTTAGTGCTAAAACGAGTCATAGGTCATTAGTCCGGAACGAGGGTGGGTGATTAAAAATGGCTGGGTGAAAGGTTTTAAATTTTGTTCATGCAGCACCTGTCCCGCCCATTTTTCAGCCAAAAATTTGAGTGGTATCAGCCCGGACTATCAAGCAATTATTGTTTGGGTTAATTGCAAAATATATACCATTGAAATATTACTAATTTGTAACTTGCACCTCAAATTTCCACCATTAAACTATTAGTAATTTGTAACCCAGTGGACTATTTTGCACATTACTTAATTATGTTTTGGTATATTTTTCTTATTATCAAGCAATTATCTTACTAACTCATACTTTTTATCCAAGAATAAATTTCTTACTTTTATTTTAGATAAAATTCCATGCAAATCATTTAACAAAAATTTGACGAAGGACAAGGGGAACTCATTAAGATATCTAAATAACACCTAACTTACTATGTCGTTAGATATACTCATTTGTAATGCTAACTTTCAAAAAGATATTATCCAAGAATATATTTTCTTACTTTTATTTTGGATAAAATTTCATGCAAATGATTTAATGAAGATTTGATGAAGACACTACAAGAAATTTGACCTTTTGTGACAACATTCTCTGCGACTGATAAGTGACTAATTTACGTAATAATTGTATGATATTTTATATTATTTTTAGTCACTTTAGTTATATTATTGGTAGAATATGAATCATTTTGGCTATAATTGGTGAAAAATGCTTTTAAGTGATTAAATGAGGTTTTTATCATTTTTTTACTTGGATTTTGTGTATTTTGACAGTTTTGACACATTTTCGTATTTCGGCTATAACTTGAGCTACAATGATCGGATTAAGATGATTCTTGAACCAATTTGAATATAAGAGATAGATCTACAACTTTGGTGAAGACATCTAAATCCAGTTTGAAGGTTTTCCAGGTCAAAATGCCGAATTACAATAGCAAATTTCTACTGGTCGAAACTGGAACAGGGCAATGAGCAGGTAAGGGTATTTTGGTCATTTCGCAGCCTACACAGATCCAAATGAGGTGATTCTTGATGCATTGGAAAGATAACTCAAAGGGTTACAAGTTTTATGTTTTGGTCAAGAGCTAAATCAGCTTTTAGCATCAAGAAAAGTTCAGTGGAAGTTGATGCAAAATCGGAGCAGAGCTGGAAATTGAACCAGAAGTGACCAAATGGTCACTGTAGCAATCCGGCCAGAATTTGGCCGGATTTGTGGCCGGATTTCTGGCCGGATTGTGGTCAGAAAAGGCTGCTTTGTACTCATAAAACTCAATTTCACCTCCACCAACTCACATGGGATGCTATACATGTGAGAAACATTCCCAGCTGTAAAAGGGAGATGTAATCCTCATTTCTTGACCACCTTTCATCATTAAATAGCCAAATGCATTGAAAGGGAGATTGGGGAGATTGGAGTCCATAGCAGAAAAATAGAGAGAGACATACGGGAGAAGCTGGAAGTTGCAGAAATGTAGCTCTTTCATCTCCCTAGTGTTAGTTTAGCTTAGTATAGAGTAGTGTAGCTTTTCCATTCTTGTTTATTATCTAGATTAGGATGAAGATCGAGGATGAAGAAGGCAAGGAAGAAAGCTCATGTGACAAGGGTTGTATTCCTTCCAAACTCTTTATCTTTTGTATTTGATTCCAAGTTTAGTTAATATACAAGTTCTGGATTTTGTGTTCATTATGTGTTTCTAAAGTTTATACCTTGGGTTTGGTTGAACTTTCTATAATTGTTAGTGTTTATTATTTGGTTATTTGACTGCTATGATTTGAGCAAGTTATTTAGCACTTTAGCTCTTGAAATCATGATTAATCTGGTACCATTAATTGTGATTATCTAAGGTGTTGTTTCTGCAATGAAAATTGAGATTTAACACTAGTTCAAGAAGTGCTAAACATAGGGAGTACACTCACGAAAGTAGAGGTGCACCTATGTGGTTTTTAGTGATTTATTTCATGTAATTTCACTGAAGAAATGAACTTGTAGCTAATTTCATAACCATGAGAATAGGTATGGATTAGTTATAAGTATAATTGATTCACTACGAAAGTAGGATTCAAATGCATTAGGAAATTACACCATAATTAGCCTAGATATAGTATTCAATGATCCAAATATAACACTTGCATGAGTAGTTAGGGATACCACAACCTAAGGAGCTTTTATTTGTTAATTTCTTGTATAAGTGCAGTAGGTTAAATTTCTTATCATTCATTGATAGTCTAAATAATAGAGAAGATTTAGTAATACCGGTAATTGTTCACTCTTCCTTGTGGGATCGACCCGATATATACCCTAAACTACTAGTTGATCTGTATACTTGCAGTGAACGGGTGTAATTCGGTATTTTTTAGCTTGCACGTATGTAAAATACCCGTCAGCGACAAGAGAGAAAGTTGTCACAATTGAAAACTTTTGTGACGACTTTTAATGTCGTCATACTTGATCGTGGGTTCACTCATCAACAGTGACAACACGGGATAAGTCGTCACAATACGGATGGCGCGCAACTATCCAGTGTGGCGGGAGATCACCATTGTGACGACTGGAAAACATGTTGTCACTGAAACTCGTCCTACAGTGATAACTTAAAATATCGTAACAATATGGTTGCCAATTCTAAATTGGTGACAACAACTAGTCGTCATTGTCCAAAGCATTTATTCCCATCTCACTTTCACTATTTCTACTATGTCACCCTAATATTTTCAATATGGCCCATATGTTGTAAATAAGTTTTAATAATTCTACTATGACACCCTAACTTTTACATTTTAACCCCATATACCACCTTAATTTTTTCAATATGGTCCATGTGTTGTAAATAAATTTTTTAATTCTATTATGACACCCTAACTTTTACATTTTGACCCTATATACCACCTTAATTTTTTCAATATGGCCCATGTGTGGTAAATAAATTTTATTAATTCTACTATGACACCCTAACTTTTACATTTTAACCCCATATACCACCCTAATTTTTTCTATATGGCCCATAGGCTGCAAGTTAATTTAATTAATTATGTTATGACACCCAAACTTTTACATTTTAGCCCCGTATTTGGTAAACTAATCTCATTAACTCTACCATGACACCTTATCTTTTGCAATTTAGCCTCGTATGTGATAAAGAAAAGTTTTATTAATTCTATTATGGCACCCTATGCTTTTACACTTTAGGTTGTGTTTATCATTAGCAAAATGAGGAATGTATTGTAAAAAACAATGTTTACGTATTTTTTAATTATTCCAAACATAGCTAATACCTTGTTATAAAGTTAAAAAATATCATGAATTCTTTATTTAGTTCTCTTGACAACATATGGAAAATTACTGATTAACATAGTGTAAAAATAATGGAAGAGAATAATAAAATTTAATATGAAATTAAGTAAAAATCTTGACAATTCCATGACTGGAGTTTGTTATGTATTACAATTTACAATAATCAAATTGTTTATGGTTTATGAATCAGTACATGTATCAAATAGATTTCGTATTTCATGCATGTATTAGTAAACTATTTTGGTTATTTGATCAACTAAACAAATTGTTTGATCTTGTCAGACCACAATTCCTGCATAATTGATAAAATTATTAAATTGATATTTGCATTAAAATATCTTTTTTTGAATCATAAACATATTTTTAAAGTGCTTGTTCCTAACTCACTTTCATTATTTCTACTATGCCACCCTAATTTTTTCAATGTGGCTTATATGTGATAAATAAATTTTATTAATCTTATTATGACACCCTAAATTTTACATTTTAGCCCCATATGTAATAAACTAATTCCATTAACTCAATCATGACACCTTATCTTTTACAATTTAGTCTCGTATGTGATAAACCGATTTCATTAATTCTATTATGGCACCCTATCCTTTACACTTTAGTTGATGTTTTTCATTAGCAAAATGAGAAAGATATTTTAATAAAATATATATACATATTTTTATAATTGTTCCAAACTTAGCTAATAACTTGTACCGAACTTAGCTAAGGTTAAAAAATATCATGGATTACCTATCTAATTGTCTTGACAACACATGGAAAATTATTGACTAGCATAGTGTGAAAATAATGGCAAAGAACAATAAAATTCAACATGAAATTAAGTAAAATCTTGACAATCGCATGGCTGGAGTTTATTATTAATTACAATAGTCACATTATTTATGGTTTATAAATCTGTATTTGTACCAAATACATTTAGTGTTTCATGCATGTATTAGCAAACTATTTTGGTTAATTGATCAACTAAACAGTTTGTTAGGTCTGTCAGACCACAATTTCGTACAGAATTAATAAAATTATTAAATTAATACCAAAAATATTTGCATTAAAAGATTTTTTTTGAATCATAAACATATTATTAATAAGACACTAAATATTCCAAAAACACTAATTTTCAAAAACACTAAATTATCCAAAAATTATCCAAAAACACTAAATTTTCAAAGTTTTAATGTAACAAATAAAGTTCCAGATACAACTTGTGAAGTAAAAAAGCTCAAAATAATAACCTTATTGTTGCGATTTTTTTTTCGAACAATAATTTGATCAATTAGCCGTACAAAAGAGGATGAAAGTGTTACTTTTTGGTCTTAGCTAAAATGGAAGCGGGAAGCTAAAAATTGAAGAAGTATAGGCGGATGAACAAAAGAAGCAGAAACGACATCGTTTTGGCTTTGTTGTTTGATAAAAACACTCATAACACTTGCAAAAATATCGGACAAAACTTTCTTTCCCTCTTCTTGCCAGTTTTGGACACTATCATCTTCGTCTTCTCTCCACTGCCATCTTGCTGAAATTATTCAAAAAATCACTTTGAGCCACCATTTTCATCCCTAATTTGAGCTACCCAAAAGATTTGTACAGATTTTGTGGAGTTACAGATAGCAAAAATCCCTACATCGGTGCAGCACTTGCTCGCTGGCAAGAACACAAAAAAATGACCATGAATTTTGGGGGAAAGCCAGAGTTAGAAGACTGAATCTTGAGAAAAACAAGACCTAAGGTTGTCACCGCATAATTTGAAGTAAATAATCTCAAATTTTTCCATCTAATTTCGATATTTTCTATCAAATGTAGGTCGATTGAGGTAAATCTTGAGGATTCGTATACAATAAAGAATACTTTAAGGATTCGTATTTCTTGCACAAGAATAGGCTTGATATTACTTGTTTTGAGAATAGTTATGCTAGAGATTTTATCAAGTTTGCAGCTGAGCAGTTTGGCAAGGATAATCAGGAGAAGGAGCTGCTGCACAATCGGGTTACCGGAAGCCGCCTAGTGTTCAATTTGTTATCTCTCTGCCTCTCTCTCCGTCGTCGTCGAGCTCCTTCCCCTCTATCTTCCCAATTCTCAACAGCAACCATGATAATTCCAGAGAAGAATAGGAGAGAGATCTCCAAGTACCAGTTCCAAGAGGGAGTTTTCTATGCGAAGAAAGATTTTAATTTGGCGAAGCATCCCGACATCGATGTCCCAAACTTGCAGGTGATTAAGCTGATGCAGAGCTTCAAGTCCAAGGAGTACGTCCGGTAAACCTTCACTTGGATGCATTACTACTGGTATCTTACGAACGACGGCATCGAGTTCCTGAGGACTTACCTCAATCTTCCCTCTGAAATTGTTCCTGCTGTGACAGCCCCACCTTACCCTAAGGCGAACCAAAGGGTTCGGCGGACCGTCTGCCCAACTCTCGCCGGGACTACGGATCCGGAACAAACGGAAACCTTACCAGACACTCAAAAGAACTTCGAGAAGATAATATGCAAAATCCAATTGAGCCGAACTAAAAGATACAATCAATGTTTAGTACAACGTTCCCACGAAAAAAAAAAAATCAAAACGAGATGAAGGGTCGCTGCCCCGCCACAATCCAACAAAGTACAAGTATACTTTGTTTGACATGAGAGAATATACATTCCCAAAAACATATAACCATAAGGAAACACTGTACAACATACATATTAGTAAGTTTACACACCAAAAGAAACATTTTATTAAGATACATTTAGGGTTTCCAAATTGTCGAGGAGCTATACCCAAAAGAGCAAAAGTGTTTCTAACTAGCTCAACTCATTCTTCAAAACATCGAAGTTCCAAAAGATGGTTCCCTGTAAAAAAAACAAGGATAACGGGACGGGGTGAGCTAAAAGCTCAATGAGGTACCAAAAGTATAAATAGTAGAAATCATGAGAAATCACTTTTAGGGCACATATACACATCAAATACGAGAAATGAATGAGCACCACAATTTAAAGGATACAGGTGGCTCTCAAGAGCCAAATCCCCGTTGCAATACTTGATCCAACCTAGTTGACCCTCCGTCAACATTCAAATAAAGGAACCAGTCCAATAGAACACCACTTTAACGCCAAATCCCGTCCACCAAACATACCCCTTACCGGGCCCGAACGCCAAACAGGAACAGGAATGGTAATACTCGAGTATACCGGAATCAAGAGTCTCAATACCCAAAGATTCCCCCGAAACAGGCACCCATGGATTGTCAATTACCTCGACCAATCCCTTGCTGGCTCGACTTAATTAACTCCCCATGAGGTTGAACTCAATTTAACAGGAAGATCGTTGGACACACTTCTAAACGATCGCATAACAGGCGCAAGTAACAAGTTCAAGTTCATAATAAGTCCAAGTAATAGATTCCAGTTTATTCAGTACAGGCAAGAGAACGAGTGTGATAAAGTACACCCTCGTCTCATTCAGAATAACAGAGTTCATAGTTATCCATGTCACACATTTCAAGTATAGATGAACCAATTAAACAACAATTCAGGGAAGTGGTACACTCACCAGTTCCAACAAGGGTAATTTCAAAAGTTTCCTTCCCAAGTGTGGCTTTACTCGCCGGCACCTCCTAGAACAATCAAGGGCAAACACTTAAAACTTGACTCTAAGACCTAGTAAATGAAATTCGCAAGTAAGACTCGGGTACGAGTCATATGCCTATTCAAATGAACCCATAATGCAAAGTAAAGAGGCGACTTCGGAGTGAAAATGTAACAATTGGTCTTAAAGGCATGAACAACCTCAAAACCTTACCTACAATGATTGACCAACTCCAAATGTGAAGTAGAAAATGAAAGTAAGATCAATACTAGGAAAACAGGATTTTCCAGTTTTGCGCCACCCTATATGAAAAATCATATCTCAAATTTTGTAAGTCCAAAATTGATAAAAATTTATACCGTTGGAAAATAAATTCAAAGGGCTACAACTTTCCAGAAAACACCATGGTAAGATTCAGAATGCAAGTCAGTCAAATTCACTCCTCAAGTTACTGCTTATCCAGTGAAAGACAGAACAGGTACAAATTTTCAGTCAACTTTGAAAAATCGCCATAAATTACACAGACAGAAACAGGGTCTGAAATTTACACAATTTATAGCCCTATGAATCTAGTTTAAAATGCAACAAACGTAACTCAATTCCGATTTTCCTACATCAAGATATAGTAGATTCCCCAAGACTGCTCAAGGGTCCTGCGAAAATTTCAGCAGCACTTCCCCTAGATTTCCGTACTTTACCATGCTACCATCAACCACCAAATTTCATAACAAACAATCACCATTGCACATACCAATCATAGTCTAGGAAACACCCTTAAGATACAACCAATTGGTAGCTCCAAAATCACCCCCAATCATGATCAAATTAAAACCCTAAACCTGAAATTTTCTGTACAAAGCGGAAATTTTCCGCAAATAGCGACAATTAACACACCAAAGCTTCATTCTAGACCATACTAAGCTATCATCCATGGCCAACCAACATTAAACATATAAAAACAGAAAAATTATGAATAAAAATAAAAATTCCACAAGCTCTACCAAAAGTCATGAAATAACCCACAAAAACACCTCTTTAACTAACACAAATCACTAATTCAACATTAACAAGACCAAAGAAAGCATTCCTTAGCTACTCACCTTACCAACTCAAGAAAAGAGACAACTTAACACTTCTCCCTTCCAAACCACTCCACTAACTAGCTCAATACTACTTAGCTAAGGGTTTTTATGGAGTAATTTCAAGTTGTAACGGTTAAGTTGTGAGATTGGAGCAAGAAATGAAGAACCAAGGTGAAAGCTTTCCTTTCTTTTCCTCCTCAAGAAGCTCGGCCAAATGGTTGAAGAATGAAGATGATTTTGGGTCCAATTTGAACATTTAGTAAAGTTAAGGAATAGTAGTCAAAGTCCAAGAGTGAATAGGAGGGTGACACTTGTCACCTTTTTCGTTTAAACTTATCCTCTTGTCTCTCCAATACTAATCCATCTAGATAACCTCTAATTATCTCTTAGCACCTAATAAATTACTTCCGGTATACAAAACTTAACCTAATTGGCCGAATTTTACCGAACTTACTGCACTAGCGAGTCCCACATCCGGTATACACTCTTAATTTCTCAAAAACTAACTTATACTAGAAAAATAATTTAAAAACTATATTTACTTATAAAAAATATCTCTAAAGTTAACATAATAACAAAAATATAGAAAACGGGTGCAAAGAAAGAAAATAAGGCCTAGAAATTCAGAAAATTTTCGGGTTCTCACACTTTCTCCCCCTTAAAAGAATTTCGTCCTCGAAATTCTCCTCATACCACAATCTATCTAGAAAGAAATCGTAACAATGCTATGACTAAAATGCTATGCTAAGAAAATCAGTGAAGACATAGGAAGAATACACTCACAATATCAGGTATAGATCTACTACTTTTATCGAGAATACACTCATTACATAGGGGTTGTATACACATAGTTCCATAAATACAATTATTTCAGCTAACACATCATTGCTTGCCGACTTTAACTATTACAGCAGCTTCACCATCCCAAAATTCATTTGTTCTGGGCAGTTCCTCACTTGGTGTCCTAGTTGGCCGCATCTAAAGCATGCACCAATTTTCACATAACATATTCTCGTATGAGTTTTGTTACATGTTTCACACTTAGCAGTCACACATTTCTTCTTGAAGTGTCCATTCTTTTCCTTCTTCCTCCCCTTATCCCTCATAGCAACTCCATTTCCATCCATCTCTTTACGTTTCCCTTTGTTGTCACGAGCACTTCCTTCACCTCTTTCATCTTTATTATTAGGAATGTCCTGAGAGGCCATTTGACTAGACGAAGGCACTAATTCAAACTTACTTCGTACCTCTTCCGGAATCAATTCGTATTTCTTTTTCAGCTCTATGTTCTTGTGCAGTAGCTCAAGTTTTTCCGGATACTCCTGTTTCCATCGCCCTTCCCAGTGCTCAGCTAATCTCTTTCGAAACTCTACTTCCTTTCAAAGAATCTCTATCTCTTTATACATCTCAGCCAAATGTGCCATTTTACCGATTCGCTCGAACTCAAGGGATAGCTTGCCAAGCAAATTGAAAAAAATCAAAACAAGTAACCAAGTACACTTGGGACTTTAACCATATAACTGTTAAGTTCCCTGACTCCCAATCCAACCACAAAAAATCAAACTTAGAAGCATACAGGTATAGAGGCCAAATCCTTTCTCTCAAATTCCATACCTAATTCCAAACTCTCGATCTCGACACAAGAATAATCAAGTCAGGTTCACACTTTGACATCAAGAGATAAATGTCAAGAAAGTATAGGCAAGGGTGGTTTATCGAGAGTCAAACTACGGTTATCGAATCTCACAAGAGGGGTAGAAAGTACCTCTATGGTTGTAGCTAGACTAACTCAAAGTCATGTAAACACTTATCAAGTCCTCACGGTCATAGCAAAAGGGAACATGTCTTAGGTGCGAATTCCCTTACAATCTAGCCACCCTCGAGAAAACCCGAGCCAGACTAGTAGAAGAGTAGTCCATGATAACACTTCCATATCAAACCCCCTCGATCAATCTTATTACGAGGTCCAATGTAAAATCTTCCGTGCCTTGGCCTTTGCCATCCAGAATTACCTCAAGTTCAATCATGATACAGACCTTTCTCTCGCGCTCTCCACAATTTGGTACTCAAGTCCAAGAATCCATAATAAGATAATTCACAACTCGAGCCGGCCAGTCCCAAGAGTAAATCATCCATATTATAGATTCCTACCCGACATACAGATCTATCTTTCTCAAGTTCCATGATAAAGATTTTTGCACTTATAACATGCACGGTTCATAGCTTATGCTCAAACGAGCACTTAGACACATTCACGAAATCCGGACCATAACACCACTTGGCTCCAAGCTCACTCCGCGCAGAGACCACGCGAAGCAACTCTGATACCACTTGTGACAGCCCCACCTTATCCTAAGGCGAACCAAAGGGTTCGGCGGGCCGCCTGCCCAACTCTCGCCTGGACTACGGATCGGGAACAAACGGAAACCTTACCAGACGCTCAAAAGAACTTCGAGAAGATAATATGCAAAACCCAATTGAGCCGAACTAAAAAATACAATCAATGTTTAGTACAATGTTCCCACGAAAAACAAAATCAAAACGAGATGAATGGCCGCTGCCCCGCCACAATCCAACCAAGTACAAGTATACTTTGTTTGACATGAGAGAATATACATTCCCAAAGACATATAACCATAAGGAAACACTGTACAATATACATATTAGTAAGTTTACACACCGAAAGAAACATTTTATTAAGATACATTTAGGGTTTCCAAATTGTCGAGGAGCTATACCCAAAAGAGCAAAAGAGTTTCTAACTAGCTCAACTCATTCTTCAAAACATCGAAGTTCCAAAAGATGGTTCCCTGTAAGAAAAACAAGGATAACGGGACGGGGTGAGCTAAAAGCTCAATGAGGTACCAAAAGTATAAACAGTAGAAATCATGAGAAATCATTTTTAGGGCACATATACACATCAAATACGAGAAATGAATGAGCACCACAATTTAAAGGATACAGGTGACTCTCAAGAGCCAAATCCCCGTTGCAATACTTGATCCAACCTAGTTGACCCTCCGTCAACATTCAAATAAAGGAACCAGTCCAGTAGAACACCACTTTAACGCCAAATCCCGTCCACCAAACATACCCCTTACCGGGCCCGAACGCCAAACAGGAACAGGAATGGTAATACTCGAATATACCGGAATCAAGAGTCTCAATACCCAAAGATTCCCCAGGAACAGGCACCCATGGATTGTCAATTACCTCGACCAATCCCTTGCTAGCTCGACTTAATTAACTCCCCATGAGGTTGAGCTCAAGTTAACAGGAAGATCGTTGGACACACTTCCAAACGATCGCATAACAGGCGCAAGTAACAAGTTCAAGTTCATAACAAGTCCAAGTAATAGATTCCAGTTCATTCAGTACAGGCAAGAGAACGAGTGTGATAAAGTACACCCTCGTCTCATTCAGAATAACAGAGTTCATAGTTATCCATGTCACACATTTCAAGTATAGATGAACCAATTAAACAACAATTCAGGGAAGTGGTACACTCACCAGTTCCAACAAGGGTAATTTCAAAAGTTTTCTTCCCAAGTGTGGCTTTACTCGCCGGCACCTCCTAGAACAATCAAGGGCAAACACTTAAGACTTGACTCTAAGACCTAGTGAATGAAATTCGCAAGTAAGACTCGGGTACGAGTCATATGCCTATTCAAATGAACCCATAATGCAAAGCAAAGAGGCGACTTCGGAGTGAAAAGGTAACAATTGGTTTTAAAGGCATGAACAACCTCAAAACCCTACCTACAATGATTGACCAACTCCAAATGTGAAGTAGAAAATGAAAGTAAGATCAATACTTCCAAAACAGGATTTTCCAGTTTTGCGCCACCCCATATGAAAAATCATATCTCAAGTTTTGTAAGTCCAAAATTGATAAAAATACCGTTGGAAAATAAATTCAAAGAGCTACAACTTTCCAGAAAACACCATGGTAAGATTCAGATCAGAACGCAAGTCAGTCAAATTCAAGCCTCAAGTTGCTGCTTATCCAGTGAAAGACAGAACAGGTACAAATTTTCAGTCAACTTTGAAAAATCACCATAAATTACACAGACAGAAACAGGGTCTGAAATTTACACAATTTATAGCCCTATGAATCTAGTTTAAAATGCAACAAACGGAACTCAATTCCGATTTTCCTACATCAAGATATAGTAGATTCCCCAAGACTGCTCAAGGGTCCTGCGAAAATTTCAGCAGCACTTCCCCTAGATTTCCGTACTTTACCATGCTACCATCAACCACCAAATTTCATAACAAACAATCACCATTGCACATACCAATCATAGTCTAGGAAACACCCTTAAGATACAACCAATTGGTAGCTCCAAAATCACCCCCAATCATGATCAAATTAAAACCCTAAACCTGAAATTTTCTGTACAAAACGGAAATTTTCCGCAAATAGCGACAATTAACACACCAAAGTTTCATTCTAGACCATACTAAGCTATCATCCATGGCCAACCAACATTAAACATATAAAAACAGAAAAATTATGAATAAAAATAAAAATTCCACAAGCTCTACCAAAAGTCATGAAATAACCCACAAAAACACCTCTTTAACTAACACAAATCACTAATTCAACATTAACAAGACCAAAGAAAGCATTCCTTAGCTACTCACCTTACCAACTCAAGAAAAGAGACAACTTAACACTTCTCCCTTCCAAACCACTCCACTAACTAGCTCAATACTACTTAGCTAAGGGTTTTTATGGAGTAATTTCAAGTTGTAACGGTTAAGTTGTGAGATTGGAGCAAGAAATGAAGAACCAAGGTGAAAGCTTTCCTTTCTTTTCCTCCTCAAGAAGCTCGGCCAAATGGTTGAAGAATGAAGATGATTTTAGGTCCAATTTGAACATTTAGTAAAGTTAATGAATAGTAGTCAAAGTCCAAGAGTGAATAGGAGGGTGACACTTGTCACCTTTTTCGTTTAAACTTATCCTCTTGTCTCTCCAATACTAATCCATCTAGGTAACCTCTAATTATCTCTTAGCACCTAATAAATTACTTCCGGTATACAAAACTTAACCTAATTGGCCGAATTTTACCGAACTTACTGCACTAGCGAGTCCCACATCCGGTATACACTTTTAATTTCTCAAAAACTAACTTATACTAGAAAAATAATTTAAAAACTAAATTTACTTATAAAAAATATCTCTAAAGTTAACATAATAACAAAAATATAGAAAACGGGTGCAAAGAAAGAAAATAAGGCCTAGAAATTCAGAAAATTTTCGGGTTCTCACACCTACTACTCTTAAGAAGTCCACCAAGCCCCTCGGTCGTCCTATGAGTGGACCTCCTTGTGACCGCCCTCGCGGACCACCAAGATTTGATGGGGATAGGCCCAGATTTGGTGACAGGGAGGGGTATCGTGCTGGTCCCCGTGGACCTCCTGGTGAGTTTGGTGGCGAGAAAGGTGGAGCTCCTGCAGATTACCAGCCTGCTTTCAGGGGTTCTGGTCGAAGGCCTGGCTTTGGCCGTGGATCTGGAGGTTATGGTTCAGCACCACCAAGTTCATGCTTCTCTTAGATTCATGTTTTGCTAAATTATGTTATTTGCAATTTAGGCTCTCTGATGTTGCAGTTGAAAGTTATGCATGTTGAGATACGTAGTTGATTGAGACTCTATCTATAGTTTTGGTTGCTCTAGGTCTTCAAATCAATCTAAGGAATTTCTTAAAAATATTTGGTGGCACCTTTTTTCTGGGTTTAATGGATTATACGCTGGTGCTTCTTGTTACTGATTAAAAAAAAAAGGATAATCAGGAGATTGCAAAGTAAGGATTTTTATTCTTGTCATAAGGCATAGATATAATTTGCTCGTTCTTGGCATCCTAGATTCTCTATGAATTCCTTGCATTCATATGCTGAAGCGCTAATCTATAAATATTGAGTGGTTGATTTCTAGATATCAGATGTGATTTTTTGAATTCTTCAATCTGATTATGAGAATAATCGGATAAGTTTTCTAGTAATATGCTTTCTCTTGTGTACTTAGATTATAATTTGCCCTGGTGAGTTGCTTGTAGTCATGTTAATGCAATTGTAGGAATGGTATTTTTGGCATGGACTAATGAATGTTCTGCTTTCTTTGGATTACTTACTTGAATGTATTAACTATTAAGAGGGGAACAGAAAGAAGATTCTAACTTTTTATCTCAAACTTAGGATTAGTTATACAATGCTTAAGAATGGATATCCGATGGAACCTTGCTTTCTTCAAACTTGTGGACAAGAAGGTTGCCTATTTCATTTCCTGACATCTTCCTCTTCCCTTTGTAGTGGCTTCAATTTTTTATGCATGAACTATAATGAGGGCATGGAAATACTGCCCTGTTCCTTTTTTTTTCTTGTTTGTTGTGAACAACAAGTGTTTTGATGAAATTTTGTTGCTAGGTTGCCAGCTTGTGTCCGTTCATTTTTTTCGCTTTTGCCTACTACTGCCCTGCTATTAATCCTTTTTGTCCTGTTTGTAACTAATCTTTGAGAAAGCAAGAAGAGAAAAACTATAAATGGAAGTGAGTTAGCAAGCAAACAAGAGGATGGACATCATGCTTTTATTTTCAAATCAAGTAGATGAAATCAAGTAGAGTGGTTAACGACATTGTTGCAAGAACATTGAGGGTACATTGCAATTCGTTGCAAATTCAATTATGTGCTACATGTGAAGATCACATAATTTAATGGCCGTTTGTGCTCAAGTTATAGTTATGCTTGACTATTTTCATTTTAACAAGTCATTGCATTCAAAAACACAATAAAATCATCAAGTGACATGGTAACTAATGGGGAAAAATTTTTTGGTACCTTGACGTGAAGCAATGAGTAACTTTTTAAGTTGTGCTTAATATTTGTACTATTACAGAGTGGAGTAGATTGCTAAAGTACCGGGTAATTCTTTGTATGTTGCATATTCTGCTGAATTTGGAGTGAAACAGTCTACCATTACTTGGCCTTCTAATAAGTTCTTGCTCTAGCTTATTCTGGTGCAAGTTTTTCAATCTATTGAGTTTCCTAACTTTTATCTTCTCCATCTCAATCTTGTGAATTGGATTTTCAGATGGATGTTACACAACAACTTGAAAAAGCTAGCCCTTTTCGGTTGCCCTTCTCTTGGCAAGAAGATTATCTTTCCCTCTAAAGATTGCATAGATTCTTGAAACTTCAAGAGAACACTGTGAGTCGATTCCCTATCTTTTGCTATGCGTTTTGTAAACCATTTAAATTTTGTAAATGGTTGGTTTAGAACTGAAGCTAGAAAAATGTTAGTTTAGTTGTTCTCTTGTGCAGCTATTAAACTAGAAGGGGTGTTTTTGATTGAAAGCATTTTCAAAACTACATAAGATATATCTGTTTTTCACATGATATATCACCTGGGACTTCAAAGGGTCGTGGGCTATGCAATTTGGAGGTTAAATGTTAAATGTTACTAAACTTTGCACCTTTGAGTTTTGAACATGGCAGCATTGGCTAGTTAAATTCTTGATGAGATGCCGCATCCTTTTCAACTACATTTTGAGATGGAACAAATTTTATAACATTCCTGCAAAACTTTTTAGAAGGAATTTGTTGTATGTAGTTGTGTTCATAACTGTGAAAAATAAATTATTGGTGTGGCTTTATTTGAATTGTTCAAAGTGATCATGTAATTGTCTTTTTCACTGCTACTGTCTTAAATTATCTCAATCATCCCACTTTTATCTATTTCAACAAATGAAATTGCCTGGCACAAAGTCCCAATTTGAGTTTCCATGTAATTGTCATGTTGGATATGAATTTGAAGAGTATAGTATTAGTGATTTTTTTCTGGCCAATATGCAAAAGAGGAATGTCAAAAGTTGTGCTTTTCGAACCTGTTCTTAGAATAAACTCGAATATGTTGATTATGTTTTTAAAAGTGCTGACCTGTTTGCAGCATATGTTGATTATTCATTCAAATTCAGTAGTGTAAGGTTGTAATAGCATATTTTCTAATTAAAGTATACTCTAATGCATTTAATAGTTTATTTGCAATGCAGTCCAGCTTCATATTGATCATGAGAAGACTATTGGATATGCTAATAGAGATGATTGAAATCTGACATTGGTGCTGTAATCTATGCTTTAGTTTAGAAATCTAGTACTCTATCTCTTGGGAAGTATATGTATTGGTCATTATTACTTGAACTGATTATGTGGGATTTGGGACCCAACATTTGTGATTCACTTTGTTTTGATTAATTTAAAGATGTGTTATGACCATATATATGAATTTGCGGCATATCTTTTATGTTGATTTTGCCTTTTGTCAAATTGAATGTTTTACTATAATTGTTGAAAATGCCATGGCAATACTATATTTGTAATGGTCAATGTCAACTCTTGAAGACAAAACTCAGTGACAACCTTCAAAGGAACGTTGTCACTAGCATGCAAGTTCACCAAGCTTTTTGTCAAATTGAGTTTTGCTATAATTGTTGGAAATGCCGTAACAATGATGAACAATTGCAGCTTGTTAAGATAAAGTTCAGTGACAACCTTTATGCAAGTTCACTAAGTGACTATTATTCCTGTCACTGAATACTAGGACTGATAGTGACAAGTTCAAGTCGTCACTGTAGACTTCAAATTTGTGACGACTTTTGCTCCATTTATGACAAAAAAAAATATGTGAAATAGTGACAAGAAAATTTGTCACAGAATGATAACCATTAGTGACGATTCTGTCCTCGTCATTAAATAACAAGATTTAGTGACGACTTTCAAAGGGTTGTCACACGTACCCATTTGTGACATAGAATTAGTAACAACGATGTGACAATGGAAAAAGTCGTCACTATAAAGTCGTCACTATACTCATATAATGACGACTTTTTGATTTTTAGTGATGACTTTTTGTTGTTACAAAAGGCCAAATTTCTTGTAGTGAGGATAGGAGATATCATTAAGAGACTTAAATAACACCTAGCTTACTATGTCCCTACATATACTCAGTGAAGTGCTTGCTGGCTCTTAGATATTATCCAAGAACAAATTTTCTTGCTTTTATTTTAGTTTTCATGAAAATGCTCACTTGCACTTAGATATTATCCAAGAATAATTTTCTTACTTTTTATTTTAGATGAAATTTCATGCAAATGATTTAATGAAGATTTGATGAAAGATTGGGGAACTAAGATATTTAAATAATACTCAACTTGCTATGTTGTTACATATACTCGTAATGCTCACTTGCATTTAGATATTATCCAAGAACAAATTTTCTTACTTTTTTTTAGACAAAATTTCTTGCAAGTGATTTAATGAAGGTTTGATTAAGGATAGGGGAACTTGTTAAAATATTTAAATAATACCTAACTTACTAGGTCATTACGTATACTCATTTGTATTGCTCACTTGCGGTTAGATATTATCCAAGAACAAATTTTTTTACTTTGCATTTAAGATAAAATTTCATGCAAATGATTTAATGAAGATTCATGAAGGATAAAGGAACTCGTTAAGATATTTAAATAACACCTAACTTACTATACCGTTACATATACTCGCACTGCTCATTTACACTTAGATATTATCCAAAAATAAATTTCTTACTTTTTTATTTTAGTTACTATTTCATGCAAATGATTTATCCTAGAATACAATACCACAAAGTAAAGTGATATCAAATATCATCTTGCAATATACTAGTGCTATTTTTTCTATTTCTTTCTATTTATATTTGTAAAATGTGAAATTACAAAAAGAAAATGGCAGTTATTTGCCTCTTAAGATTTTACACTGGATTGGAGCCCACAACAAATACAGAATGGACCCTTAGGCAAAAGAAGCCATACGAAGGCTTTCCTAATTAAGTTTCAAGTTAGCCCATCATGGATCAAGCTAAAACAACTTTAAATTGACCATCGTCTTGTGAAACCAAAATCCCAATCTCCATTACATCTATCTTTCAAAGATCCCACTCTGCAGTCACTTTTTTAAATTATTATAATATTAAGGGAAAATAGTTGAAAACATCGCTTTCATTTTGTCAGATGACTTTTTTAGTCCCTCACTTTTAAAAGTGTAACTTTATATCTCTTACAAATTCATATTGGTCAAATTTGGTCCCTACTTAGATTTCTGACTAGTTTTTTGTCGGAATCCATCACGTGCCCTGCACATGATCATTTTTAAAAGACAAAATTATCAAATCAATTTTTATATAATTCGATCTATAGTCTTTCACATTTTATTGAATAAATTAAAAATTTTACCTCTAAAAAATAATCACGTGCAAAGCACGTGGTGGATTCCTACAAAAAACTATTCGAAAACTTAGGTATGAACCAAATTTGATCAATGTCAATTTGTAAAGAATGTAAAATTACACTTTTCAAAATAAGGGATGAAAAAAAATTTATTTTACAAGTTGTAAAAGACATTTTGAGCAATTTTTTCAATCCGAAAAATCAGAGAAATTATGGACAGGAAACGCAGACAACATATTTCATAACTTGCAGATATTTATCCCAATTCCTAGGAGGCTAGGACTGAACGCCACTTTTTCGAACAGGCAGTGCATGTCTTGTCCTAGAAAGTTATATTTTTATTTACAAAATTTATTTCAGCATGGGCCTCAACTTTCAAGCAACCTTTACGAATTTTTTCTTCCAATCGGTGGCTTCTCCCATCACGTCTCTACCAAAGTCATGCTCAATTTAGTAATTTCTTACATGTCGTCATGTAATTGGTTACTGATAAGTGACTAATTTACACTATATTTGAATGGCATTTTATGTTATTTTTAGTCACTTTGGGTATATTATTGGAAGAAAATAGATCATTTTGGCTATAATTAGTGTAAAATGCTCTTAAGTGATTAAAGAAGGTTTTGTCACTTTTTATTTGCATTTTGTCCATAATTTGTATAGGAGTTGGAAATATACTTCATTTGGATGAAAAGGAAGTTGACAGTTTTGACACATCTTCGTATTTCGGCTATAACTTGAGTTACAATGATTGGATTGAGATGATTCTTGAACCATTTTAAAGATAAGAGAGATCTACAAATCATATGAAGACATCAAAATCCAGTTTGAAGGTTTTTCAGGTCAAAAAGCTGAATTACAGTAGCCAATTTCTATTGATCGAATCTGAAACAAGACATTGAGCAGTGAAGGGTATTTCAGTCATTTCTCAGCTTACACAAGTTCAAATGAGGTGATTCTTGATGCATTGAAAAACTAATTCAAAAGGCTACAAGTTTCATGTTTTCGTTAGGAGTTAATTCAGCTTCTATCATTAAGAAAAATCCAGTTGAGTTGAAGTCAGGGCATAATTGGAGCAACATTGAAAACTGAACCCAACCCGTTTACAAGCCTATTGACATCCCGCTTAAACTTGAAAAGGTTATACTTATCCTCTCCAATTCTTAATTTTGTACTTTTCAAATGTATTCATCAATGTTCAATTTGTTCAATCCCTAAGTCTATACAGTTCCAGCCCCGGTAAGTAACCTTTGCTATTGCAATTATAACGTGCTTGATAGTTGATAGTTGATGTTGTTGTATTTTGTTGCATTACACTTGCAACCCCTACACATTTTTTCCTTGGATTTCTTACATCTTATTACTCCTAAAAAAATTCTAATCAATTAACAAGAAGGGCAATTATGACATGAAAAATATGTTCTCTACTTAACCGAATTTTTATGTCTTCCTTTTTCTCATAGGGGCTAAATTTAACATGTACACAACATTTAGTTAGGGTAGAACAATGAGATTTCTAGAAGTTTAGGTCCCCAAATAGTTTAGATATAAACATGTATGCATATTCATCCAAGCTCTAAAGTATTAACATAGATAGAAAGGTTTTCTACACTCAATTGACCCATGACATCATAATTATGTGATATTTGTTAATTATTTTTATTAAATATATGAACCATGAAAAAGTTTGAAAGAAAGTAAAAAAAGAACAAAGAAGAACAATGTACTAACCTTTTAAAATGGACATAAAATATATGTATATGTATTTTGACAGAGGATCGGGGTATTCGTTAGTACATTTAAATCATACTTAGCTACACTCACATTTTATGCACACTTTAGACATTTTTTCACATTAGTCTAACTTTTGACTTAACACTCGAGTCCTCTCTTAACTAGTGCCCTCAAGGCACCTACTAGCCAAACCCTTTGATGAAAAACAAGAAAGAGCAAAATAAATGTATATGTAGTATAACCTGTGGGAAGGTAAAGAAAATGAAAAGAAAGATTATATACAAGACGCTGATGTATGATATAAATATTTTAAGTTAGTTGAAGACAGCATTTTATTGAAAATTGGTTATAATAATGCAGATTGTCATTAATGTGGAGATTCGACCAAATTTAAAATCATTGGTCTTAATTGCATTAGGAGTATAAAACCAACTCATTTGCTTAAACTGTTCTGGTTCAGTTGTTTAGCGGTTGAACTAACCAATTCATCTGAGTCTCACAAAATACGGTAGATTGTGAACACTTATAGTCTAAGGATCAAACTGAAACGGACAGTGGAGTGGTCAACGGTTTAACCAGTTGAACCATTTAGTTTGAGCTAGAATTTACAACCATGCTCTAGGTTACACGAGAATAGGTATGTCAATCGATTAGGCATTTGCCCAAATTCAGTCCAGATCCATCATGTTTCCTGGATCTAGAAAAATGGAGGATGTTTAAACACATGCAAGTTTAAATGTTAAAAATACACAAAGATTTTCCAACAAATAGAGTTATTTAATAACCTTTCATACTTTAACTTCATAATTACTAGGTGTAATACTTTTCAGTGTTGGTTTTGTAATTTGAAAATGATAATTGTATTGTATTTCTGATGTCTTTGAATTATATGTTGTTATTATCTTTGAATTAAATTTCTAATTGCACAATAATACCTAGATATATCCATTGGGTACCCAGACCAATGAGCATCCGAGTGTGAATTTTTTTTTTCAAACCCCATGATGGTCATAGTCTACATCTGGACATGTGAATCAAGTGGTTCTAACCTAAATTAATACTACCATCTTGTTTACACAAGAGTGTGATTGCATGTATTTAGACAATATAACAAAAATGACTCCACTTTTTGTTTTAGTTTTGTTCCTCTCCTTCCCTTATATTTGATAAATTCTGACACCCATACTGGTTCGTATAATCTCTCAATATTCACATCTGTTGTTTCCACGCTAGACATGTTTGGATAGGAGTTTATTTGGATGATTTATTTGAGATAATTACTGTAGTACTTTTTGTTATGTGATGTATGTGAGATAAAAAGGTGATTGGGAAAATAAAAAGATGATTGAGATTTGTGAAGCAAATTTTTTTTTTTTTTTTTTCAAATCATCTCAATCCAAACACACTCTACGAGTCTCACGCTTTTCTGAAACATTTGGAAAGGCGACTAATTGTGAGTTAATTACACAAAATTACTTCATTACCTTTTCTTCTAGAGATTTTAAGGAAGTAATTTTTCTATTCTAATTTTCAGGAATTTCAGTCTAGTTTCAAATAAAGCAGTTCTAACCGTACATTACCATTCATTTTTTTAATGTAAAATTTGGTTGCTTTTATTCATTGAAGAGAAACAGAGGATATGCAAGGTGACAGAAAAACAATAAAACAAATGATAACTATAACCATACTAGTGATGTAGAACATCAATTCGAGGTTTCAAGAACAGAGGGATCTTTGTGGAGGAGGAGGTCGAGTTGCCTACCTAAACGTGCATGAAAAAGGCTACAAAGGACGCTTGCAGAATTTATGCAGAATCCACATCGGATTTGAAACCGATTGCCGGGCTGAATTATTTCGGTCTTGTTAATCCAATTATATATCTGTTTGGATTAGATTTTTTTGGGGTGTTTTTTAAAAATTTTGCTGTAGCAGAGTTTTTAGAGTATATTTTGGAATATTTTTAGAAAATATTTTGGGATATTTAAGAGTAGAAGATTTTCTAGAATATATTTTGAGATATTTTTTAAAATTTTAAAAAATTTTAAACTAATTTTTAGATTACTTTTTAGAGTACTTTTTAAAAAATTTTGTTATATTTGAAAAACACTCTCATCCAGGTGCGATTTGTAGCACCTTTTTGTCATTTTGTTTCCTTTATTATTATTGTAATTTTGGTAGTTTCTTAATTTTTAAGTAGGTTTCGTATTTATTATTTCCTGTTTCTTATGTATTTCTAGAGGTTGTGTACTTCTAAACAAGTTTGGAACTATTGTAATTTTGACTGTGGCCCCTTTTGGGGTTGTGGTACTTTTGGTACAAAAGAACTTTTAGTATGTGTTAAAAGTATTTTTTAAAAAATAATTAGTGAATATCATACTATAAAATTAGGAATAGAATTTTTGGTCTAAAAAACACTTTTAGCAAAAGCTCAATTTTGGTGCTTTTAGAGTAGCTTTTGTGATTTAAAAAATAAAATATCAAATTTAATTATTTTATCTTATATTATGAACCAAATAAAGAAATAAACACTTTTAAAAATTTTCAAATTACACATTATCCAATACAATAAGTACTTATTGAATTATGTTTGCAAATAATATATTTAAAAACACTTAAACAAATAATAAGTACTTTTATTAAAAACTCTAATAAGGCAAGCAGTGTTCAATGAGCTACAGTACCCCCCCCCCCAACGAGCCCGGTATCTATACCTGGCAAAACAAGCCCAAACCCATTTACCCCAGTCAACCAACCCACTGTTTCTAGGAGGTTCGGCGGGTCTATTGGGTTATGGGACAATTTGGGTTGGGTACCCTTATAAACCCCTCTCCTCCAATGCCAGTCCTGTTCCTAGTATTGATCAAAAGAGAAAATTGAACCCCAAGTACTAACTAAAGATCCATCAGCAGAAATTCTTCTATTTTCGAGGTTTCCAGGCGTAGGCAAGGGATTATGGCGTATACGCCATAGAAGATGCTTGGTCTTCTTGGGAATTTTAAGAGACCAGATTTTCTTCAAAATATTACCTCTGCCCGAACTTAAGCTTGGTAGTTCTATTATTCAGACGTTTCTAAGTACTACAAATAGATGATTAGCCTTCTAGTAGTTGTGCAGTATATAATAAATCTTTTGTATTTTGAATATTGAAAAAAGTTAACAGCTAATCTTTAACCTTATATGAGGAATGTTTACCTAATTGTAATCACGAAACATAATTGCAAAATACATAAGTTATTTCGTAGAATTAAGGCTGGCAAAATTTTAAAGTTGAAAATAGAAAATTGAAACTGAGCTGTTAAGTTCCTAGGGTTTACTGAACCTAATCAATAAATTTACTCTAAGTTTAAACTCTTCATCCCAATTGAATAAATCAAATATACAACGCTACTAAAGATGCCAAAAAATATTTTAAAGTTCACTATTTTTTGCTAGCAATTAACATCTAATCTAAGACAATAAATTTAAAGGCAATCATTTACAATATCAAATTTGTATCACTATAGTATTGAAAATATGAATAGTTAATTAGTGATACCATCAATATATGTATATATGTGTGTGTGGGGGGAAACATGTAAAAAGACATAATGATCTTTTATTCAACTTAGTAATTTGTAAAAACAAACACGGTATTAAAAGTTTCAAAAAGGGGAAAAAAAAGAGATACAGAACGTGCAATGCATGTAATCCCAAACTAGTCATACTTAAATACAAGAGTGGGCAAAATAGAAAAACACACTTCACTAACTGATACTGCCTGCATTCATGGGGCCAATCCCTTGAAGACATCAACATGCCATCCTCAAATAGACATGAAATCCACAAGCATTGCCCTTATATGGTCTTTAATGACATGCGGCTCAGTGAATCCATCGATACGGTGCTTGTAAACAGTTTCGCCAACGCGTGCGACATTAAGAAGCATTTTGAGACCATCCCTGGGAATGGGAGTAGGCCTCAAGCATTCCTCGTTCATAACCTTCCAAGTATTCTCAATCATCTCTCGAAACTTCTTGGCTGCCTCTTCCTCCGATATATTATGGTCCTTCATGAAGCATTCAAGTGCTGTGCTACTGCCCCTTTCTTTGTCGAACTTCAAATGCGAAGAGTTCAAATAGAAAACATGAAAACTCTAATAAAATGGAGTGAAAAAAGTTTTGTTTGATTCCGAATTTACTCATATAAAGTACGAAAGTGTATTAACCATCGGTAAAACAATAACCAGCAAAATGAACTAAATGGCTGTATTTCGTTATGTTCATAAAAATTAAGCATCCGAGATTGAATGATATGCATATTTAAAAGCAAGTTTAATCATGGCATTACACTAGGTCAACTGCCTGAAACACATAGAAGTCTCGATCAATGTGCATATTCTGTGGTGTTGCAGACTTGCAGTGGTGGTGTAAGAAGTGCAGGACTCAATCATTTGCTCTAAAGTCTAGAGGCTGACTTTCTCTATGACTGTCTACTTTCTTTGGCAGACTAGAAACAAGAGTTTATTTCTGCAAGTGAGTCCTTCTAGTGCGAGTGTAGTGGCTACTGTGGTCAATGCAATGCAGACTGCTGCTACCTCTTGGAACAAGATTCCTCGCACCAGAGAGAATTGGGAGTTGGTTTTTTAGTGGGGACTAGATCGAGGTTGCTTGCTATTGTTCTTTTTGTCCTTTCTTTCAAATTTTGACAGTAAAGTGTATAGAATTAGTGTAGCCTAGATTGTGGATGTTTTCCTCTTCTATAATGCTCTCTTGGTAATTCTATCAATGAAAAAAGGATTTATTTTGCTAAAAAAAAAAATTTGCATATTCTGTTGGAAGTTTTCAACAAAACTAACAAGTTACGTGAATCACTATAACGTAATCTTATTTCGAAATTCTGTGAGTTGTCTTAATCTAATCATTATAACCACACGACAAATTCTGACCTTGTGACCGCCATAATCATTAATCAATCGGGAATGTGTCGAGTAAGCAACCATAAGTTTTGGATTAGTTGACATCCAGTTGATAACATCCTCTGAGGCACTATCCATATCCAAAAAGCCTGCCGACGCTATAAGATATGCTCCGATTGTGATCGCACCATTGCTTATGTAATCGGCAAAGGATGGCAATTCTTTCGTGAGAAACCACCTTGACTGAGTCAAGTTTGTCCTCATGTATTGTTTCCACTGATTAATACAAATGAACGCAGAAAAATATTGATTAGTACTCCATGTGTTGGGACCATAACACTTGGAATATTAACACGGTCGTTATAATTAGCAACAACATGGTACCGTACATCTTCTATGTACTTGTTGAATGCATAGGTTCTTTGCTTTTTAGCTAAATCTTCGCCAACCTCCTTATTAAATTTCTGAAGTGTGGCGTAGGAAGCTCTGATGTAGTCTGAGAGTTGATCTACTCCACTGCCATCCCACCTGCAAGCAAAGCAAAACTTCCCATATAAATGCACCCAACATCAAGCTAGAGAAAATTGTCTGGATAATGGTCCCCTTTATTATTTACTGGCACATAGTAAGACAAAGCTTTTTAGTATATTACTCAATTATTTTTCCGAATATGATTTTTCGTGGATTATGCTTGGCTGCACGGTTGCTTCACTTGTGTAAGATGACTAACATAAAACGCTACCTTTCTGCAGAGTCTGTGAGAATTTGAAGTTCATCAAGAGTGCCATAAGCATCATAGATGTCATCAATCATTGTAATAAGGGCTGCTACTTTCGCAAAAGTCATTCGAGCAAGAGAGTGCTGAGGCTCATACAAGGTTCCAACAGCCCAGAAGTAGCATTCCACAAATCTGTCCCTTGCATAAGGAAATTTTGATACACTCTCCAATCCCTTTCCCCACCTATACATCGTTGCCATTTGTCAAAAAAATAAAAAAGGTTGCACAATCATTCATGAAACTTCTACTAGAAGAATATAGTCATACACAAAGGAATTTGATAGATAAAATTGCAAACGAGTGAAAGTTACGTTGGCTAACTTTTAGTATAGGTTGTGTTTCATAAGATTCTAATAATTTTTAAGGCTCCATTCAACTTAGAAAGAGAGTAGTACGTTAGCAACCTGGCCTGTGAAAGAAATTTTTTTTTGGCAATTTAAAATGCTACAGATATCATAGAATCCTACTAAGCGTCAAGTGAACCTAAAGCTGCATGTAAGCATAGTACTGTAAAATATAAATCTCTGCAGTTTAGTGTTGTTAAACAAATCATAGATCTGCCTATTGGAGAGCTAGTGTCTCGGTGTACCTTGTTATCTCACAAAGGTCTTCTTTATATGACATCTGCAACAAGTGGTAATCCAACTTGGCTAGCCTCAGCAATACTTTATTGTGAGATTCATCTTCCTCATAGATGGAGATGTAACGCCAAGCCTCGTATCTTGGGATGCCCTTATGCAACGGCTGCTCAAGGGCATGTTTCACTTGTTTTGCAAGAGTAGAATCCAGATGGGGTCCCCCAGATGTCAGATGAGTGCTTGTGAACGCAAGAGCTTCTTCTAAAATTTCGTCTCCATGTGTTCTAACATGACTAGCTTCATATAGACTCAACAAACCCTTTGTGTCATTGCATAAGGATTCCTTGAACATACCCTTAGCATCAATGAATTGGTCAAAGATGCCTGTTTGAAAATTATTTGGAAATAATATGTTAGAAAAATTAGGTGTTAAGATTTACTAATAGGTGAGTCCACACTAAAAAATTAGCAAATTTAGTATGAAAGCTGCGTACCACAAGAGATATTGAAACCATGCTGTCTAAAAAGTCGGAATTGCAGCGCTGCACTAGATAAATCATAAGCTGAATACTCCCCAAAGTTGGTATACACTTTAAAGAATTCTTGTAGCTGGTTTTCAATTTCGATGTCAAAGTGATGCGAGACACCAAGTCGTTCTATTTTGTCTATAAAGTCGAATCTCTCCGTCATGGTTTTTCCGGTTGCCAAAAGCATGCTCGCGACTTCTGCCTTTAGAATTTGGATCTCTCTTTCACACATTTCATATTCCTGAAAGCATCGGACAAATATTTCTTTAGTCATATTGTTAAAATTGATAGCCTTAATACTGCTTCGAAACTGGAACAATTGGAAACTAAACAGGAGAAACCAGATCCCGAAATCTAAGGAAATGCAACAGTGTTACGGCAGAAAATAATTAGGTAAAGAATCCAACAAGAAGTCGTGGAAAGAGCAAACCAAGTATGACAAATCAGACGCTAGTTCTACCAAAAAGAGTAACTACTCATTTTGTTTTTGTCTTTTGTTTTTTCCCCTCTTGATAGGAGGCTAGAGTATTAATCAAGGGATAACAATCATGCCAGGATTGATAACGGATATTACGAAGGATCGTGAACTTGTGGGGTCCGGCAACAACATGGTTCCAACATAGAAAAGGAATAAAAATTGTATGAAGAAAAACATGAGGTCAATCCTGAGCTTATAGGAGCAGAAAAGTAAGCACAACCTGCTTATCAAGAGTAAATGGAGCGATATGATCAGCCCAAATGTTTTCAGGGAAGTCTGCCAATGGCCGGACAGTCTCTTGCCGGTTGTTTGAGGGGAGAGAAGCTTGAGCTGAGGCCATATTCTTGGGGAAAGTTAGGGTAGGACTGCGATCAATTAAGTGTTGTTTGCAATGACTACTTAATTTGATAATTAGCAAGAGGAACTCAAGTACGTATTTATAGATCCAACGAGCCAAGTAGTCACCAGGGGCCAAGTAGAAAATTTTGCTCACATCATATATTTTCTTCTAGAAAGGAATGCATCACGATAAATGTAATAGTGAGAATAAAAAATCAATTAAAAAAGAGGATATAATACTTTTTACTCTCTTGTGATTTGATGTTTTATCATATAAATCCTCTATGATTTATAAACCTATAAACCTATGATTTATTTCATAGTTTGAATTAAAGTGTTACTGTTAGTTTTTTCTTTAAAACTAATTGTCAATATTAAAAGTTAAACTAATAAATTGATAAATTCATCCTGTTATTATTTCATTTTTTCTTTTTCCCTTTTCTTTCTCTTTTACCTTTTTTTCTTTGGGAAGAGAAGAGATGATTTAAAAAAACTTGTACTTTTTTATACTACATCTTAATTTTCTCAAATACAAAAGAAAAAGAAAAAGCAATAAAAAAATAAGTAGAAATTACTAATGAAGATTTGTAGTCATTAAAGATTTGGTTTAAAAACCTACACTGATATTTGCAATCATCAATAATGTGGTTTATTCTATTTCTTATTCATCTATTTTTTATTTTCCTTTATTCTTTTTTTGGTATTTGGGAAAAAGAGTAATGAAATGTGAATTTTCAATTTATTAGTTGATTTTGACTTTTTAATATTGACCATTAGTTTTAACTAAAAAGCTAATTGTAATGCTTTAATCCAAATTATGAGAAGGTTATGTGTAGATTTTTTTAACCATAGAAGGGTTATACGGTAAAACATTAAATCACATGAGGGCAAGAGGTAACTAATCCAAAAAAAAATTATTTTTGCTATTATCTGGTCTAAAAGTACAAGGTAAACAAACCAAAAGGAGGGGGCAGAATACTAGAATTTTGAAAAACAGCTTTTCCTTCGTTTTCCAAACTTCTTTTAATAAGCAATTGAATCATCTTAATGAAAGAATATCACCTAACCACACTATTCGAGATATTTTTCATTATTTTTACCCACCCTAATTCTTTCTTTGTCACGTGTAAGTGTGCCCATGATTTTGAACTTTTTACAAATAGTTTGCAGAACCTTTTTCGGGTTAGTGTGTGCAAATGTTAATTCATCACCAATGGGCAAATCTTAATTCATTTTACCACATTGCTAATTTTTTTTTATTTTTGTTTCACTTCTTCAAAGGCGTTTCTCTGGCACTGAATGATCACCGTTCCTTGTAACTTTAATTATTTTTAATCACCTTTTTTTCGGATAAGTGAGAAATCTTGAATTCAAAATCTCTTACTTACAATCTGTTCAAGAAAAAATTTACTTGAAAGCTAATTTTCTTTAATTTTTAAATCCCTCCTCTACAGGTGATATTGGTAACGTAAGGGTGCAAGTGGAAGACAACTAACAAAAAGAAAAAAAGATGCCACACGAATAAGAAAACAAAAAAGTTTTAAATATAAAGAAAAGGGAGGTAGCAAAACTTTGATAATTCATAAAAAGGGTTCAGATTTCATGGACATACTTTTTAGGTGATTTGAACTGTTCTATTATTTGACACTTTGAGATAACAGTTGTCTGAAACTTATCCATATCTATGCAAAATAATGTAAAATAAAATGAGCTTTTTTTATGCTACTCAATCTATTGTCAAATAAGTTTTAATCTCATAATTTTTAATTACATAGAATAAAAATACACAAGTATATCCATTGATTTACAGGTCCCTTAGTGTTTCGGTGTTGATCTTGTTTTTCGAACACTAATGGGTTTGGCTGTGGGACTGGTCTGAATTCATCTAATGGATATGAATCTATACCTAATTGATTCACCTAGAGCTTGCCTCTTGACATGTTGATGGGGAAAAAATATACCTTGACTACTAACAGAACACAAAAGGTAACTCCAAAAGATAGAACCTTACGAGAAATTTCTGAAATGCGTGTACCAACTTGCTACTTAAGTGTGTAAAGTGTCAGTGAAGGATTCTTAAAGCTTTTCTCGCTTTCAGGTTGAGAATTTAAATTCTCAACTTGATAGTTAGCGGCCAAAAAAAGTGTAGAGAATGGTGAGAAGTAAGAAAAAAAAATGCTCAAAGTGCACTTGAGGTGACAGAAAGTCTGTCAATTAATTCGTCGGTAGAAAGGGAACAGCCGATTGGAACCAGACACGCATGTATGGAAAACCGAGACAATTATGGTGGCTGGGAGGTCTTGACTGATAAAGCAGTCACCGATAGAATTGATGCTACTAATTTTAAAGGAGAATAAATTGTGGTCGATGGGAAAATGAATTTAAAGAGGAAAGGAAAATGATTTAATATTGCGCATTTAATTCCTGTATACTAAGTAATCAATAGTGTAATTGGCGAAATAAAGTGAAATAATGGAGAGAGAGAGAGAATATGGACAGGGAGATGGAGTGTAGCCAAAGGAGGGGTACTGATTTCCAATCCCCCAAAAAAGGGCAATTATTACATTGTATGAGGAGGTAGGATTTTAAATTAAGGCAGAAATGAGCTTTGAAATGAGTAAAAAGAAGAAACGATTGTTAAAAAGAAGGAAAAACTGAATGCAGGGTTGATGAGGAATACGTGGGAGAGAGAGGAAGCTTTCAACGGACTAATGTTGATACATTATACGCGATTACATGCCAAATATCATTGCTTTCCAAAACTGATTTGAAAAAAGGAAAAGCATTTTAATAGCATGTCCATTTTAGTCGGTGGCGGGGGCACTGGAGCCCTTAAATTTCTATGATACCTATAAAAATTTGATATAATTTCAACTGTACTCCCTGGAGTTTTGTGTATCTATTAGTTTATATGCTTTTAAAGTTGTCTTTGATTTTACCTGTTGTCACAGTTATCGAAGAAAGGGTTTTTTCAATGATGAATATAGTGAAGAATCGGTTACAAAATAAAATGGAAGACACTTGGATGAATAATTATTTAGTTACTTATATTGAGAAAAATATATTTCGTGAAGTTCAAAATGAAAAGATTGTAAACCATTATCAAAATATGAAAACTCGTCATGAGCAATTATAAATGGTTTAGTTTGCTTTTGAAATAAAATTATTATTACATTAATAATTTTGAGTTTGTCTTTTGATAGTTTTTATGAAATATATGCATCATTTGTATTTGTTGATGAATATTTTTTTCCTTAAAAAACTAAAAAAAGAGTAGGTAAAAAATTTTAGAATTACTTTTGCCCCCATTAAAAAATTTTTCTAGCTCCGCCACTGATTTTAGTAAGTAGGTGATACGAGTCAAGCTATGCCATCGGATAAGGTTCAAGTCCCACTAGGACTGGTTACACGAGCTCGAGCAGTTCATTCAGGTTCACCGCAGCAAAGACGTTATAAGGCACAGACACGCTTTATAAGGATGCGTCTTCTGCCCATCTAGTCACATTTGCTATTTTAGTTAAGTCGTTTGTAATAAGGGCTTAATGGTCCATAGCCTTGCTTTATTTACCTAAGCGATGACCTCATAAGGTTATTTACCTAAGCGATGACCTCATAAGGTTGTTTACCTAAGGGATGACCTCATAAGGTTGTTTACCTAAGGGATGACCTCATTCTTAGTCTTATGGAAATAGTCAAGCCTACAATTGTTAGTCTTAGCCAAGACCACAACTCTAGACTAGTTCCACATTTAGTTGTTCATCTCTATGTAAGGCTATAAATAGCCTACACTTCCAATGGTTTTGGCATTCAATGAATAAATCAGATTTTGAGAGTTTTCTTGGTTTCTCCAAGGCTTTTTGAATACCTTAGAATTTCTCTAGATGTTCGTGACTTATCAATCTAGAATCGCACTAGGTTGTGGCGTCTTCTACCATTATACCAAGGTTCGTTAACCACGTGATTAACGGGTTGAGGTCATCCGCTCCAAACTTGGTGTCCTCTTGTCGATCCTGAATCTAATCTTTTACGGGTTTCGTCACAAGGTTGGCGACGTTCGTATCAGTTGGTATCACTGATACGAACGTCGCCAACCTTGTGACGAAACCCGTAAAAGATTAGATTCAGGATCGACAAGAGGACACCAAGTTTGGAGCGGATGACCTCAACCCGTTAATCACGTGGTTAACGAACCTTGGTATAATGGTAGAAGACGCCACAACCTAGTGCGATTCTAGATTGATAAGTCACGAACACCTAGAGAAATTCTAAGGTATTCAAGAAGCCTTGGAGAAACTAAGAAAACTCTCAAAATCTGATTTATTCATTGAATGCCAAAACCATTGGAAGTGTAGGCTATTTATAGCCTTACATAGAGATGAACAACTAAATGTGGAACTAGTCTAGAGTTGTGGTCTTGGCTAAGACTAACAATTGTAGGCTTGACTATTTCCATAAGACTAAAAATGAGGTCATCCCTTAGGTAAACAACCTTATGAGGTCATCCCTTAGGTAAACAACCTTATGAGGTCATCGTTTAGGTAAATAACCTTATGAGGTCATCGCTTAGGTAAATAAAGCAAGGCTATGGACCATTAAGCCCTTATTACAAACGACTTAACTAAAATAGCAAATGTGACTAGATGGGCAGAAGACGCATCCTTATAAAGCGTGTCTGTGCCTTATAACGTCTTTGCTGCGGTGAACCTGAATGAACTGCTCGAGCTCGTGTAACCAGTCCTAGTGGGACTTGAACCTTATCCGATGGCATAGCTTGACTCGTATCATTCCCCTTCTCTTGAAAGCAATTTGCCCACAAATTGAAGCATGAATGATGATAAGAAGAGTTACATGCCGTCGAGTCAATTTTGTTATGATTACCATAATTTTCATCCAATGCATAAACCACTTGCGAAGCTGGAAAGTACACATTGTTGAACCTTGAATCTCATGAACCAGTTTCAATGTATGCCCAACTTGATCGCTTGTGATCATGAGGTAAGGATCCTCAAAGTGATGCGATGTAGATCCTATGAAATCATAATCCGGCTCGAACACACTTGCAAGGTACCAAGGCGGATTTGGTGATGTTGGAGCTTCATGTGGACTAAGAGCAAGACGAAAATCATAATGGTCATTGAGGTACGTGTTCTTTAAACGAACCCTTGGTACACAACGATCCCTAAAATGTGGAGTGTTCCCTTCAAGACGAGCTCGAATCAACTCCCCTTTGGTGTGGACTGATTTGAGTTGACATTGTTCCATGAACGGATACCAACGGGGTTTAACTCTTGGAGTGCCAACTCCATGGAGGCTTGCAAAGTCTACAATTGATTTTGGAATGGAACACACCAAGATCAATTCAACTTGCCTTTGCTTGATCTGTATAAAAGTAGAAACACTAAACAAAGCGAAGGTAAGTTCGTTAGGAAAATAATAGGCCTTTACCGGGTTGCTCAAGATCAGCCCACTTTCTCTCTTTTCTTCCTTTTTACCACCCATCTCATTAGATTTTTCTATCTCTTTTTCTAGTTCAACAGCTGACCCTTTCATCTCATTACTTTCAACTCCCTCGGGTTTTACCTCTTCAGGCACAATTCCCTCATCTAGCTTTTTCTCCATTCTATAACGCTCAAGCTCACTTTTCATGCATGCTAGATCAATACAAAGTTGGTCATAAGTAAGTGATACAAGTGCAAGACGACGACTATTAAATAAGAAGGAATACTTATTAGTATGTCCGTCATATTTAATTTCTCGCCTCGACATCCATGCTTTGCCCAACAACACATGTGTCACTTGAATTGGGACTACATCACACAACACCTCATCCACATATTTGCCAATTTGAATAGGTACAAGCGTGTGTTTAGTAACCCAAACATCACCATGAGCACTCGACAACTTATACGGTTGAAGATGATCAATGGTTGGAAGATTTAATTTGTGAACCATGATAGCGCTTGCAAGATTGACTTCACAACTCCTATCAATGGCCAAGCTGCATGTTTTATCTTTGACACCACAACGAGTATAAAACCAACAATGCAACTGAGATTTGACGATGTCCAACTGCTCATTTACACCACGTAATGCCACTTCTTCGACTCCCTTAGGATCAGGAAGAAGATGTTGTAAGCTAGCTTTTAAATGCCTCGTATTCGCCATGATGTATGAGGAAACCTGCAAAAATTTAGTGAAACAAAAGATATTTTTCCTCACCACACAAGCTCACATGTTTACACTCGTCACTCGTGTATCACTCAAGTGTTTAAAACACTCTAATAAACTTACCAAGGTGTTTTCAAGGCTCCTCGGTCAACTCCTCGAAGAAGTTAGAACTCCTTTAGTATGGATCGACTTACCAACCAGGGTCACAAGATTGTAGCACTTTGAACGAAAAAAAAAAAAAACAAAAGATGAAGGGACTGACTACGACTCAATGAATGACTCAAAGTTGAATTTTAAGAATCCTAGACAAAACTCTACCCAAAACTGGAATTTTGAGCTGCTGGTTGCTACATTTCTGGTCAGTGTTTTAGTAGGTAAATGGACACTTAGAGGATTCAGAAAGACACTTAAAACTGACCTAATGATGCACGAAAATTTCCAGAATTAGAAATTCCCCAACGGTTACAAAGATGGAATCTGAATGGAAAAGGAATTTGTGTTGCGGTGGGATTTTTTTTTTGGAAACCCAAGGCTGACTTTTCTTCCTTAATTCTTTGGAAACAAGGATTAGTCTTCCTATTTGCTAGTTCCTATGAATTCTAAGGTCAAGTTCAAGATTGGAACTGATTTGGTTGTTTTTGGGAACAAGGGTGGAAAATTTGACTTGAACAGGTTAGAAAATTTGACTTGAATAGGTTGGGAAATTTGACTTGAATAGGCTGAATATTCTTCTTCTTCCTTTTTTTTTTTTTTTGTTTTCTAATCAGCCAAGAAGAGTCAAATTTCGTGGCTAAAATGTTCTTAGTCAAGAAAGAAGATTGTTGTGGTGAAGACAAGGATTTTGGCAGCTGAAATTTTGCAGCCTTGTTGTTTACCAAGATTTGGTTCCCAAAACCCAGAAACTTCAAGATTCTTTCAAGAATTCAAGATGTTAATCTCCAGAATTCAAGAAACACAAAATTGAAGATGATTTCCTCCCCAAACAATCCAAGATTTCACGATTTGATAAAGACAGATTTTGGTTGGCTTCAAGAATCCCAACTAAAGTTCCAAGAACTTCAAGATTGTGGTTTTAAACAATCAGGAACTTCAAGAAACCCAAGTTTTGATCAAGACAGATTTCCAGGAATTTTTGTAAGGTTAGCCAGCTATATTTTTTTTTTGTATGTAAACAAGAACACAAGGTAATGACTAGATAGGACTTCTAAAACCCTTGCTACAAACTGATTTTTTTCGGATGAACAGTAACCTCGAATGATCAAATAGAACAAAAGACTGGAATTGAATGGATATAACAGGATAGAAACAAGACACAAACACAAACAAAGAATCAAGAATAAGACACAAAAAAAAAAGGCTGGACTAAACAAGGCTAACCACAGCAATTAACAACAACTAGACGCAAGTTTATGATGCAACAAATCTGGAAAAATAACGCAAGAACACGATGCAACAAATCTGAAAATTGCGGATAGCAAACTTAGAACACGAAAACAGAATTTTGGACAACTTGACTCGAAAGGAAATAAATAAAGGGATATAACGTGATACCTCTTAACTAGCTCTGATTACCAACTGATACGAACGTCGCCAACCTTGTGACGAAACCCGTAAAAGATTAGATTCAGGATCGACAAGAGGACACCAAGTTTGGAGCGGATGACCTCAACCCGTTAATCACGTGGTTAACGAACCTTGGTATAATGGTAGAAGACGCCACAACCTAGTGCGATTCTAGATTGATAAGTCACGAACACCTAGAGAAATTCTAAGGTATTCAAGAAGCCTTGGAGAAACCAAGAAAACTCTCAAAATCTGATTTATTCATTGAATGCCAAAACCATTGGAAGTGTAGGCTATTTATAGCCTTACATAGAGATGAACAACTAAATGTGGAACTAGTCTAGAGTTGTGGTCTTGGCTAAGACTAACAATTGTAGGCTTGACTATTTCCATAAGACTAAGAATGAGGTCATCCCTTAGGTAAACAACCTTATGAGGTCATCGCTTAGGTAAATAACCTTATGAGGTCATCGCTTAGGTAAATAAAGCAAGGCTATGGACCATTAAGCCCTTATTACAAACGACTTAACTAAAATAGCAAATGTGACTAGATGGGCAGAAGACGCATCCTTATAAAGCGTGTCTGTGCCTTATAACGTCTTTGCTGCGGTGAACCTGAATGAACTGCTCGAGCTCGTGTAACCAGTCCTAGTGGGACTTGAACCTTATCCGATGGCATAGCTTGACTCGTATCAGTAGGATTAATGTTGAAAGTATATGGCATAAATGTTTAGCTAACCAAAGGAAAAAAAAAAAAAAAAAAGACAGGAAAACATGCACAGGATGGATCGGCATTGCGAACAGTTGAGTAGATTGCTATTCAACGTTGTGTGTCAAAGTATGTCATGCAGACACGCCTCTTGTGGAAAGTTAGAACGTTTTGAATAGAATAGTTGTTGGCTGCATAGTTGCACGTTAGAATAGTTGTTGGCTGCATAGAATAGCGGGATTCCAGTGATTGATTAGTATTTAATGGATTGAAAATTCATAACTAAAGCTATTTAGAATTTTAGTAACTTTAAAATTAGATTTATTATTCAGAAACTAGGTTAGAATTAGTACTAAATTAGTTTATAGAAATAAAGTTTGGATGTGTCTTGGTATTGGAATTAGAATAAATTCGAATAAGATATTTGTTTATCTAAGAGTGGAACTACTACGTGTTTTATATGTGGCCAATCAAATCTTTTGTGTTTAGCCTCATGAGCTAAGAAATGTGTCACACATCGATTCGAGTTAAGTAAGAGTCCAAAATCTAATAGTTTAAATTTTTTGATCAACATTAGATTTCTAATTTAGATATTGGCATTTTTAGTGAATTCTCTCGAGATTTTTCTCCCCAAAATTTTGGTCTCGGATTTTTTTGTCTCCATGGTTTCTTTATCATTTATAAAGAAGCTTCACAGTTTATTTGTTTAGCTCTTAAAAATCTTTTACTCGTCATTCTTGATTTCTTAAGCATCCAAATTTTAATATGTTAGTTTTACTTCCTCTGCACGTTTCTTTGTACTAACAAAAGTGAATAAAAAATCGTGAAGAACCGATAGGTGGGGTCATCAAGACGAGACGGACGTCGATGACAAATACTTATCGATTTTACTGAAGGATTATCTTGAATTCTTTATTATAAACTGAAAGAAAACGCATTTGGCAGTTGCAAGAAATTTATGGTGCTCTACATGTAACGTAGTTTGATCTTGGCGGCGTCTCCCAGCTTGATACAGGCGGTCAAAAGATGACAGCCGGAATGAATAGAGCGTCCAAGTTCCAGTTTGATCAATTGAGAGACACCTGGCCTGATGTGAAAGGGAATTCAAACACAGTAAATGGCTTCAATAGTCCTCAACTTTTAGAAGTACTTATCAGTGTCTCAGCTGAAAATTTTGATTCCAAAGGACCTCTCAAAACCAAATTTAAGTATGGTAATCTACACCTTATTCCAGAGATTTAGTTTTAATATGTATATTCCTCCTCCAAATTTAATAATAAGATGAGGAAACCATCCCCTGGCTTCTAAACTATTCTCATTGCACTCTTTTGTCCCCTTAACAATATATTATCACAAACAATCCCCTCAATAAAAAAATATAAAAAAAAGTGAACTTTTGTGAAATTTAGTTGTTAGTGTTGACAGAATGAGGGGTAAAATAAACCAAACACAAGAATTTCTTAACATTAAAGTACCTAGAGAGTTCTTAAACGATTCCCATTATCAAGTTTTGGTCCTCAATTTATATTTTCTGTCAGAGTATCCACTGAATATTTAAAAGTATATACTCACAACCCTTTTGGCCATGTTAGTTGTAAGTATACAATCAGAACCAAAGGATATTTGTGGGGATAATATACTTCATTAGAAAAGTTAAGAAGAAAAATATACTTCATTTTACCATCATTAGATGTAGCCTTTTGCAATGCTAAATAACGTAGTATATTCTTCGTCTTAACCCTTCTGATTCTGGTCTTTGATGGTTAATATTAAATGGTTGAACAAAAATGCCCTTTGGTTCCAATTGTACTTAGGACTAAAATGACCAAAAGGATTGAAAGTATATATTTTTAATTGTTTAGAGATTACTCTAGAACAAATTTTGATTCAGAATCAAAACATGACAATAAGAATAGTTTAAGGGCTTTCTATACACTTGATCTTCACTCATTCTATTGGCACTAACAGCTAAATTTGATGAAATTAAGTCTTTAAAATATATTATTGAGGAACTTGTTTTCGGTAATATATTATTGACGGGTCAAAAGAGTGCAAAGGGAAAAAAATTCAGCAGTCTGGCAGATAGTTTCCTCTAATAATATATACATGTGCCATGTTTAATAATTTGGTTAAATATTTGAATAGTTGGTTAAATTGACTAATATACCCATATACTTATTGGTCAAACTACTAAATTAAAATATTAGGGTTAATTGTAAAGATGGTGTAGAAAATCTCATGTTATAAATTGTGCAAGATATGGTGTAGAAAATCCCGGGAATCACCATCTTTAACACCAAATTAACTCAAACAGTTTCCATAAATGGCATCCGCCATTCATTATATTGGTGAATGACTCAAAACCTACCTACATTTTTTGCTCATATATGATTGGATGTTGTAAATTCTAAAACAAACAAAAACAGGGTCATATATGACATCTAATTTCTAATCCTTAATTTTTTTATTTTTTTTTATATGAGTAAAAACTCCATCGAAATTGATCAATGAAAACCGTTACATATTGTGATAATTTTTGTGGGAGGCAAGGCTCTTGATCTCCCGCACCATCAAACCTAAGAAGACTTGGGATGACCACTGGACGAAAGGCCAGTGACCTTTCTAATCCTTAATTGACTAACATGAACATTTGCTGTAACGGAGTATTTGAATAATCTCATAACACGTTTCACTTGACCCTTGACAAACCTGAATATCTACAGCATTGATGAGCTCTGCACTGAAGTAGTATTTCGCTTTTCCAATAATAACTTTCACTTCTTTTTTCTTTGGGATAATTTCAGAAACCTCCCCTAAGGTTTCTGACACTTTCACTGGCACCTCCTGAGGTTCTCAAAATTTCACTGACCTCCCTTGCTTTTGAGTTTTTGGTAACAATGCAGTCCAAATCTGATTACAATATTATTTTCATGTGTGAGAAGGAATTTTTATTCCATGGCTGCCCCTTTGCTCCTTGTATTAGTAGAAGATTGAAAGAGTAATAAATTATTAGAATGATTACTAAAATTGAGTGGATGTAAGTACAATACAAAAAATTGTAAGCACTAGATGTGCCAGGAAAAATGCCGGTTTTCATAAATCTTAAGTTAACTAGTGTGTTATCTATTTAACATAACTTAAGTAACTAATTAAACTAATTAAATTACCTGCGAGTATCACTTTCACATAATTAATTTATGTTAAATACCGAACCTACCAGTTTCCCTTTCGCAAAAATATGAGTGTAATACTTTTTGAATTTTACTTACAACCATTTGTATATTTAATATAAATTAAATGATTCAGAATAAAATGCCAATAAATAGTTAGTACTTTATTCATATAATAGAAAAAACTCATAAAGAGCTAGTAAAAAGTGGGTAATTTATTTTTTTTTACTTTCACGTATTTAATTTATGTTAAATACAAAACCTAATAGTTTCTCTTTCGTAATAATATTAGTGTAACAATTTTTGAATTTCACTTATAAACATTTATGTATTTAATATAAATTAAATGATGCAAATTAAATTACTCATAAATAGCTAGTACTTTATCCATACAATGGAAGAAACTCGTAAAGAACTTATATGTTATGGAAATTTTTTTTTTACTTTCAAATACTTTATTTATATTAAATACAGAACATGCTACTTTTCCTTTCGTAAAAATACTTGTGTAACGGCTTTTGAATTTTATTTGCAAATATTTATGAACTTAACATAAATTAAATGATTCAGAATAAAATACCCATAAAACCTGGTACTTGGTTCATGTAATAGAGAAAAGGCATAAAGAGTTGGTACTTTATGGGATATTTCTTTTGTAAAAAATATTTAATTTATATTAAATAGATAACCTACTAGTTTTTTTTTTCGTAAGAAGCTACTGCAACATTTTTTGAATTTTACTTAAAAACATTTATATATTCACAGCAGGCACAAAAATGGCGCCTTACTCCCTAATCCAGCTTTAATTCATGTATTAGCCATCAAGTTTGTGTTATTGTTGTTAAGCTTGATTAATCACTTTAGATGCCTTTTTCTCCAACTAAACGGTAGTAATACACTCCATCTTCAGTAATAAAACCCAACTTCATAGGATATATTTGTAATTTTGGCCTTCATGATGTCAGCAAAGGGGCCCAATTTTCTATCAAGGGAGGTCAGTGAAATTTTGAGAACCTTGGGGGATGCTAGTGAAAGTGTCAGAAACCTCAGGGGAGGTTTCTGAAATTATCCCTTTTTCTTTTCTTTTTCTTTGACTATCTTGTCGCTTCTGCTACCACCAAGAAACAGTGGAATACTTATCAAGTACAGATACATTCTTAAGAAAGAGTGGAGTAATTATTATCCTTGCCCAAAATTGACGTGCGTCAAAAGAAAAACTTTAGCCGCCTCTTATGCCTGACTAATAATGACACGTGCCAAATGAAAATCTTCATTCTCCAATGAAAGCCGAACATGAAACCCAGATGTTCCTTGAATAATCAACCTGAACTATGTCTCATTACCTCATCCTTTCCATGTTCATGCCCTTTTGCCCACTCGATCAATTCTGTTCCCCGCTAACATGAACACGTGCGTTACCAAAGTCAAACTCCAAATTCTACATTTTCCAATGAAATCTTGCACCTTTTTACAACTACCATGAAAGAGCGGAATAGTCATCAGGTACGAAAATAAACACTAGCATTTCTAAATTCGCTTCTTATTCTTGACTAACAAAGGCATGCCCCACAATGAAAAAGTTTATTCAGTTCTTATCCTTGACTAACATTGACATGTGCCAAAGAAATGCTTACTTCTCCATTGAAACATGGGCACGAACCCGATAATGACACACGAACCTCGTGTGCTGCTCTAAGCCGGCGCTGGATTTCGTCACGGCCATGATACATCTTTTAGTTGTTTTAGGATTTTTTTTTCGTGTGTTTTATTTCGTTTTTAGAGTAGGATTTTGTAACTTATAAAACGCATATACCTAAAGCTATTGTAATCAGTCTTTTATTAACTATTAATTAAATTTGGATTGGATATTCCAATTGTTAAACGTTCTTTCTCGTTATTATTTATGAATCTTTGATTCATGCCTGAGTTTCGTTCGGATAAGGATTCTCTAATAGAGCATGTTTGTGCAACCCTTCATACATGCTTTTGCTGCTGCATCATATCATGTGGTATCAAAGTAGGTTTCTCTTGCAACGATGGCTGATGATTCCACAATGGTACGAGATCTCAACAACCACTTAATCGCATGAATGGTGTCCTTGACGAGTTGCTAGGGATCTTGCGACAATTGGACTCACAATACAACAAAATAGGTCTACATGCATGAAGTCAATATGAATTAGGTGTTTTTGGGGGTTCTTTTCAAGTAGCATTCTATTTTAAAAACCTTTCACTATAAATATATTTTAGGATGCTTTTAAAATTCAAAATTTTATTAGGATATTTTTAAAAATTTGTTGAATCTTCCACCACCACCCACCACCTCTCCCCCCTCCCTCTACCACTATCCCCTCCCCCGCCCCCTCTCCTTCCTCTTTCCTCCTTTTCCCTCTTTCCCTTCCTCCCCTCCTTCCTCCTCCATCCCTCTTCACTCTTATCCCCTCCCCTTCTTTTCCCTTAAACCCCCCTTTTCCCCCCTTCTCTTCTGGTCCAATTGCGGCCACCGCAATCAAATGGTGAGGAAAGGCAGAGAGTTTCGAGGGAATGGGAAATGGGGAGGGGAAAGGAGGAGGGGAGGGAAGAAAGAAGGAGGGGGAGAAAGAGGAAGAGAGAGGAGAGAGAAGGGAGGGATGGGGGAGTTGGCGATGGAGGAGGGAGGAGGGGAAGGGTAGAAGTGGTGGTGGATAGTGGTGGGTGGTGTGGGTAGAAGAAAGAGGTGTGCAGTCGGGAGATTCACTCCTGACAACCCCCGTTGTTCATGCAGTTTCTTTCCCGAGTTCTCATAGTTAGCAGATCTATAAGAATGGACCATACAAGATCACTCAATAGCAGCATCAGATCTGCGAAATTATAACACCAACCGTTGTAGTAAAATTTGAACCAGAAGCACCTGAGCCCAAGTTCAAGGAGGAAAAGATGGAGGAGCTCATTTGTGAGCCTGATAGTGAAGAGGTTGAGCTTGTTCCATCTTCCCCTATTGGTGAACCTTGAGCCGAGATTGATTCAACAACCATAGAACTGGAGAGTTTGGATGAATTTGTGAATATGGAAGTTGATTAAACTTTTGCAAATCTACCAGTACAAGATTTATCTCCTATCAAATCAATTGCTTCTGTTGTTTTTTTGGGCCAAGAGAATACTAATTCATGAGAAAATTATCTTTACTCTCGTTGACGATTTTCCTGTGAAGACTGAGAATGTTGAATTCCTTTTTAGCCTAAGAAAAATAATAAAAATTTCTGTAGGCAATAGAAGGTGGTGAAATTGTAGGATTTGAACTTTCCAGACAAGTCCTAGGATTGGACACAATTTTTTGCTCATAGTTGGGTGCTCAGATTTCATTACAAGCATCGACCTTACAAAATTCATGATAAGGATGCATTTTATTGTGGTTCTTGCATCAAACTTCTCCATGGAATTTGGGAACGAGTTCATTTTAAGTGGGAGAATCTGATTAAGTGGCTCTTGCATCAAACGTGACCAGGAGAAGTTTGGCCTCATGTTCGGCCTTAAGTCCAGCACTAGACTTCATTGTGGCCATGATACATCTTTTAGTTGCTTTAGGGTTTTTTTGTGTGTTGTTTCCTTTTTAGAGTAGGACTTTTGTAGCTTATAAATAGGCATACAGTTAGGGCGCGTTTGATAAAACTAAAGTTTAAAAACTGAAATTTGAAATCTAAAGTCTGAATCCATTAAATTATTGAATTGTTAAATATTAAATATAATATATTTGAATATATATCACATTATGTAATAAATGAATAGCGTCTCACTTATTTTTTAGAACAAATTTTGCTTAAGAAATTGGGATAATATCAAAAACCTCCCCTGAGATTTTTGACAATTTCACTGAGCTCCCCTGAGATTAGGAAAATCACACTTATCTCCCTTGATTTGATAGTTTTAGTAACAAAACCTTAAAATAATATTGACTTGGTCAATTTTTTAAATGAATATCCAAAAATGCCCTTGTGTAATGAGTTTTAATTTATTTTTCTATACAATTATAAGATTATCTAGTATAATTATAAGTAAAATGTGCCAAATGCTTCATGCCCATATCTACTATTTGATAAACAACTATAATAATAATTTATCACTATGATAGGATACTTTTGATGGTACTTTATTATGGATTTAGATTTATAAGATAGAAAAGAAAATGTTGAAATAATTCATTTAGAGTTTATGATTTTTTTGAGTAGTGGAATTATCATAATTTAGTAGTGGTTTTGGGCCATTTTTTTTATTTATTGTTAATTTAGTACCAAAAATAGAAAACAAAGATCAGCAAAAACATTAGATTACATATAAAATTAACTCGTCAAAATAGAAAAGAAAATGTTGAAATAATTCATTTAGAATTTATGAATTTTTTGAGTAGTGGAATTATCATAATTTAGTGGTGGTTTTGGGCCATTTTTTTATTTATTGTTAATTTAGTACCAAAAATAGAAAACAAAGATCAGCAAAAACATTAGATTACATATAAAATTAACTCGTCAAAAAAATCACTAGTTTGACATTTGGTTACAATAGAAACTAGAAGCAATAGTGGTAGTTCTAATGTTTTATTGACAAAAAATTTAATAAAAAGGAATAAGAAGGAAAAAGAATGAAAAAATAATTTTAAAACTCATTCTAAGTACAAGTATACCAAATAAGGGAATTTCATTAATATATTTAAGGATAAAATTATCATTTTAAATGACAAGAAAGGTATGTGTAATTTTTCAAAACTCGAGGGAGCTTAGTGAAACTGTCAGAAACCTCAGGGGAGCTTTCGGAAATTATCCCTAAAAAATTCAATGCTGCTTAATTAATTCAGATATTCTATTTTTTTGTTATTAAATGCATTTGAACATTTTAAAATCTAAATCTATTAAATTTAAGTGCTAAATTGAGTTATTAAATATGGCCTTAGGGTTATTATAGTTAGTCTTTTATCAACTATTAATCAAATTTTAATTGGATATTTTAATTGTTGAGAGATCTCTCTCGTTATAATGAATCTTTGATTCATGCCTGGATTTCGTTCGTGTAACGATTCTTTGGTTCAAAGTGTTCGTGCAACCTCTTCGTATTCTGGTTCCTCTACCGCATCACGTAAAGTACATGTACATGAATCCACCTGATCCTTGACCAAGGTCTAACTACCTGTTCCTCTCTATTTTCATCCCCTTTCTCCTTGGCTTTCGATTGCATGGCCCTGAATTTGTTGCGTATCAAATTTTCAAACTCGTGACCAGATGACAGATTTAATATCGTTTGATCTCGTCATAACATGTTTTCTTTTCCTTTTCTCATTTTTTTCTTTGGCAAAATCTGCCAATGATATAGTTGTGTGAATTAACTATCCAACTATTCCTGCTACATGTTAAAGCACATTGATAGTGCGTGCCTTGATCACCCTAATCGTAAGGTCATAAAGCATGTAATTATGTTATAGCCTTTCTTAGTGAATGCGTTGTTGCGTACTCGATTTCACCTTTTACCTTCTGATTGTTGAGGCACAACTTGTTGAAATGTTGCTAGCACCAAAAAACCTGGACGACCAATTGGCTGAATGGTGTTGGTTTGTGAGTCCCCCTTAGATTGCCTTCTGGGCCGCTCTTTCTTTGGCCCCTGCGTTAGTTTGATTAAGTGTGTGTGTGTTTATTTCGCTTCTGAAAAAAACCAAAAAACCTGGATGAGTTTTGATAGATAGGATTACATCTATGTTTTGAAACTCGGACTGGCAAGCAACTCGATCGGATCAATGGGTTCAACTAGATCAGATCAATATTAAAAATCGGATGATGTCATTATGATGTCATAAATATATATTAATTTTTTAAAATAAATAATATGGAAAATACTACAATATATTAATTATGTTCATTGTTACCTCATATTCCTTGCATTACATCAAATTCTTAAAACACAATTGAGTTACAAATTGAACAAAATGACAAATCAATATCAAATACTTAATACGAATTTTAAATAAAAATACAACAATCAAATTTTAAATTAATTTGTTAACGTTTATAAAGTTCAAATGCACATTCATGATAAGTCTTAGACAGAATTGAGGCTTATTTGTACAAAGTGCAAAAGCTAAATTTGCACACAAGAATTATAAAAGAAATTTGGAAGCGTAATTGTAATTGTTCAAAACATAAAGGGCCAACACACAAAATTAGAAAATTTTTAAGCTTGGAAGGCGGTTGGCCTTATCTTTTGTCTTCCCACTCTTCATTGGTCCAAACACTTATCCCTTATACTTTGACCCCATTAATTCCACCTCGTGCACCAAGCGGGAACATTTCCGCCTGTTTCTTATTCTCTTCATTCTCAACTAGTGTTTCCTCCTCCATTTTTTTTTTTTTTTTGGTTTTTCCAGTCAACTTCAACCAATGTTATTAGACAGCAGAAATTCACCAGATTAAAAAGGGAAAGGGAAAAACACGACATCATCATATCACCAGCATTCATCATCACCAAATTACTTGGGGGCTTCATTCTCTGCATTCTTTTTTTCCTTTTATTTTATGGTTTTTTTTTTGTTTCTTTTCTTCAAACAGGCAAGATTCCTTCTCTCTTCCTTTATTTTCATTCTTTTGTTAATTTCTTTCTTTCTTCTTTTTCATTAAGATCTACTCCCTCCGTCCCATTATTATTGTCATGTTTTCACTTTATTGATGTCTCAAAATAAGATTCAAAATAAAAGTCACTTTATTGATGTCTCCTTTGTACCCAAAAAATAATAATAAGAGTCACTATTTCAAATTTAATACATGCTCTCCAATATTGCCATTTGAAAAAGCAACTTTTTAAATTTTCAATACACATCTATCAAGAAAATATCTTGAATTCAAAGGATACATATGTAAATTCACCAATGTCATCTCATCTAAACATAATGATTATCATGTTTCCATAAAAAAGTTGAATTTTCAAAAAATGACTCTAATATTGGGATGGAGGGAGTAGATCTTTAGAAAGTGATAATGAAGATATATTCATAGATCTATCTTCTCTCTTCCTTTTTTGTTATTTTCTCTTAACACTTTTTGCTTGTGATTTGCAATACATATTACCAGATTGTTGGAGGGATCAAATTAAGGCTTCAAAGATGAAGAAAGTTTTAGGAAAAAGAAAAAGAAATTAGCAGCAGAAAAAATACTGCCAAAAAAAAGAAGAACAAAACCTGGGTTTTATCGATTTTACTGGTTTTCTAGTCAAACTTGGTTTTTGACCGAGTTTTGACAAGTGGTTATTTAAGATGATTCAGACCGAATAACAAGCCGGTTCCCAATTCTACCGGTCAGGTTGGCCGGTCCAGTCCAAGTTTAAAAACATTGGTTTACATCCCACCGCTCCCCTATTTGGAAAAAATTAAAAAGGAAAAAACATTCGACTCTCATATTGAGACCGGCGAAAAATTTTTGGATAGAATTGCTTTTTAAACAACCAATATTCGGTCTAGTCTCTCATAATTTTTTCCGTCACTCTTTACAACTAGATACAATGATAAAACATCTTATATATCATCCTCAATAATTAGTGAAATTAAAAACAACTAAAACAATAAACTATCAAATAATTACTCCATACTCTAAAAAGCTAAATTACTAAAACTTGACTATGCCAAAAACTTTTGGATTATTATCACTTTACCCCCTTAGCATTTGATGTTACTATCAATTTCCCCATTAATATCTTTTAGTCACTTTACCCCCAAAATTAATGATCAAACTTAACGGAGTTTGTTAATTCAAGTGAAAAGACATGTTTGATCCTTAAAATTATTATCACTTTACCCCCATAAAATATAGTCTCATTATCAATTTACCCCCTAAAGTTATTTTTTAGACAATTTATCCTACCATTAAACCAACTTAGCAAGTTAAAAAACTTTTGAAGAAAATACCCTCCTCTTTGCATAATAAAAAATTTAGAGTGACTCTTCTCCTTTTTAGTATCAAGAAAAAAAATCAAAGTATTAATTTCTTTCTTCTTGACAATCTTATTAATATTGAAAAAAAGTAGAAAGATGGAGAGGGGGAGGGGCAGGGGGAGAGAGAGAGCTCATTCTTTTTTAAAAAATTACAAATAAGAAAGAATTAAATACTTTTATTATTTTAAAATTATTTCACTTTTTTGTTTACCACCAAATTTCAATTCTAATTCCAACAACCTTAAAGTAATACGATAATGTTAAACTTTTCTTTATTTTATTTTTTTGTAAAATCTAATTTTTTGTCTCCTTCTTTCCTATCTCTTTTTCTTTTCCTAGTATTAATAAGTGTGAAAAAAAAGAAATTTGAGAAAAACCTTTTATTTTTATATTTTTTGATCTCTTAAAGTGAAAAAAAAGGAAGAATAAGCATTCCAACTTTTTTATTTTAATTATATATAAAAAAGGTAAATATATTTAAAATTTTTTGACCATACTAGTTAGATTAATGATGAGGTAAAATGCCTCGAAAATAATATTAGGAACTAAAGTGATTGTATCACTTTAATCCAAACGATAAAGTGATAATAATAATGTAGTAATGCTATAAAATAAAAGGGTATTTTTGTCCAAAATTTCTTAACATGTTGAGTTAAATTACTTATAGGGGTAAAGTGACTAAAAGATAACGTTCGGGGGTAAACTGATAGTAGTGATATAGTTTAAGGGGGTAAAGTGATAATAACCCAAAACTTTTAAATAAAAATAAGAAATTTCAATTTCTAAGAAGTTTGATTTAATTACGTGAATAATGCTTTCTTTAAGCCAAAGTTTCCACAAACTCAAGTCCAAATCATCACGGACAAGTTGAATAGAATTTAGATGTGTTAATAAATATTCAATGGACATTGGTTAGAAAAATTTTAAGAAAATATACTCAAAAGCTTAAAAACTTCATATTTAAGTTGATGACTAAGACTGAAACTTTATTAATGTTTCCTTTCTCATTAACTACAAGATGTCTATTTACCCGACTTCTTAATTTGTGAATTCGCAACGAGACACAACTTTCCATAAAACAATTTAAATAGTGCAGGAAGTCACCTTCCTGGGACTACATTTGAAGTGGAAGATTCAATCTCTTAAATAGTGATTAAGGCACTTGATACTCTGTCATACTTTTAAAGTTTTGTTTTTTACACATTATGTATTAAAATGACCCATACTTTTCATGATTTACCAATCATTCGTCAAAAAAAAAAAAATTTTGCCAATCATTAGTCAATATTAAATGAGAGGACGCCCGTCCAAAAATCTAATAGAAATTTGACAGAGTATCCAATTAAACTCGATCATAAACCACCTTAAAGTGTAAACAATAAGAAATTTATACCAAAGAAAAGGAATTTCACATTGATACACATTATTCAGATTGTATTTCACACCAATAATACTATAATAGGATTATAGATACATGCACCGTTCTGCTCAAAGGAATGACGAAAACAGAAAGCAAAAAGTCAAAAAAACACACCATGGAGCCAGAAGGGAAGGGTGACATAACAAACAAAGGATAAGCACTCTTCTTAATCGCCAGTCAAACAAACACAGAATCATGTCATTTTCCGAACTCAAACAGACAGCGAATCTATTAGCATTGCGATTATATGGGCTTCAAGCTCACGGGGTTTGGTGTATCCATCTCCACGGTTCTTGTAAATAACTTCGCAAATCCTAGCTAGATTCAGAGCCATCAGAAGAACATCTCTTGGTACGGCGGTAGGCCTCGAGAATTCAGCATTCATGTCCTTCCAAGCATCATCAGCCATGTCTTCAAACTTCTTCATCGCCTCTTCCTCCGATACATTGTAATCTTTCATGTAAATTTCAATTGCTGTGGCACCCCTTAATTTCTCAAACTTGAAATGTCAAGAGATTAAATTGAATTAGTAAACTTTTGATAAATGAATTACTACTCACGAAATGTAAAAGGTTAATTTTGATTTAAAAAAAAAAGAAAAATTCGGACCAGTATATGTACGTATGACAACATGAGAATCCAGGTTTGTGCGTGTGCGGTTGTTTTAGGACATTGTTTGAGCTGGCTAATTTAACTGTTACGAAATTCAAACCTCATGAGTGCCGACATCATTGATCATTCGCCCGTGTTTCGTGATACCCTGAATTAGTTTAGGATTACTCAACAACCACTTGACAGCATCATCTGTTGCACTCTCCATTACCAAGAAGCCTGCTGCTGGTAATAGATAGTATGTGCTTGTGACCATACCAATCTTCAAGTACTCAGCAAAAGATGGCAATTCTCTTGTAAGAAACCACTTCGACTGTGTGAGGCTTGTCCTCATGTAATTTTTCCACTAGTTAAAACAAATTAATTTAAAAGAATATTAGCACTATTTGATCAAGGCACTAGGCATTTTAATTACTACAAATATAAGGAAATTTCGGTGGTTTTAGAATTTTAGTACTTAGAAGATTTCGATCATCTTAGTCTAGGATTGCTTCGTCAACCACAAAATGCACAAAACTCTTAAATGCACTTAACCTAAAAGAAGTCTTCTTTTTAAAAAAAAAAAGATGAAAGAAGTATAAATAGGCATCTTGGAAAAATTTTGACAAACTGATTTAGGCACAACATTCCATTTAATAACATATGTAGTTGCTTCTACAATTGGTAACAAGGCAGTTCGAAAAAATAGTTAAGCTGCAAATGAAAGATGATTAACACAGTCCATTAAACTGGCAATGTCATGACATACTTCTTCCACGTATAGATTGAATGCATTGGTTTTCTGTTTTAAGGCTGAATCTTCACCAAGCTTCTCATTGAATTTGAGAAGTGCCATAAAGGAAGTTTTCATGTACTCCGGGAGTTGATCAGTTTCACTGCCATCCCACCTGGAAGCAAACGGTATATTATATAATGATGCAAATTAACAAGTGATTTTCAGCTAGTTAATGAAGCATTAACACTTGGACGCTTACTTTCTCAACTTTCATGTGTAATGTGATAATATATACCTTTCCGCTGCATCTGTGAAGATTTTCAGTTCATCAACAGTGCCATAGGCATCGTAGATATCATCTATCAGTGAAATCCAGAGTACGATTTTCGAAAAAAATATTCGAGCAAGAGAGTACTGTGGTTCACAAAATGTCCCGAGAGCCCAAAAGTAGCATTCCACATATCTTTCTCTTGAATAAGAAGCTTTTGATACAATGTTCAATTCCTTTCCCCACCTGTAATATGGAAAAAAATTAATTTAAGTTCAAGAATCATTTTTCACCATCGGTCTTTTACAGAACAGTATTTCATGAACATCAAATAGGTTGACCTGCAACAAAGTAAATTGACTCTCAATTGTTTCCAGCTAGTAAATCTGTGCTATTGACGGTGATGTTTTCTAGCTCTCTACCAACAAAGAAAGTACTCAGGCATTTTTTATAGTTGTATCTTAAAGTCGAAGTTGCTTCAATAGATTTAACGATTTTTCTAAAAGGTGACTATTAAACATTCATTAACACACTTAAAATACACCTATTAATTATTACCTTCTTTTACATTTATAAACTTTTCCGATTTAATCTTACCTGCCCTCATTTGCATTTATTTATTTTTCTAATTAATATTAAATTTAAAAAAATATGATGATACCTGAAATATATCTTAACAATTTAGAGAGACCCTAGATTTAATAGTAATTCTAAAGTTTCCAAACACTTTCCAAATGATTTGATTAGTATCATCTATATTGAGAAATTTGGATGTGAGAAATCATTTTGGCCGACATGGACCCAAAAGGACGGTTTAAATTATTTGAGTGGCAAGCAAAAAAGTTTTAGAAATTTGATACTTTAGAATTATTGAAGCTTGAGAAACAAGTGCTGACAATAAGGCCACAGTACTGCGACATTCAATTATGGAATGGAATTATTGATACTTTAGAATTTATTATTAGCAGCTAGCACTTAACCAGAAAAATCGTTCTCTTTCCTGAAATATTATTAGATTATTTTGCAATCCTGTTAAAGCAAAATTGCTCTGACTAGTTTATGAAGTACCTTAATATCTCACAGAGTTCTTGTTTATGCAGCATTTGCGACCAATGGTAATCCATTTTGGCAAGCCTTAGTAGCAATTTGTTATTTGATTCGTCTTCCTCATAGATGGAAATGTAGTGACGAATCTCAAGTCTAGGGATGCCTTTATGTAATGGCTGCTTTAGGGCATGTTCCACTTGTTTTGCAAGAGTAGAATCAACAAGTTGTGCTCCACATGTTTTTAGATGAGTGGTTGCGAAGGTAAGGGCTTCTTCTAGAATACTATCTCCATATGTCCTCACATGAGCAGCTTCATATAGGTTTAGGAGACCCCTTTTGTCCTTGCCGAGGGAGTCCTTAAATTTGCCATCAACATCCACAAATTCCTGAAATACACCTGTTAAAAAAAATTTCACAAATAATTCTTCAGTAAACCATCTCTCCTGTAGGGGAGAAAAAAAAATATTTTGAGAGTGAAAACCCCTTTTTTGAAGTGATGGAACTTGGAGTTTCCTAAATGCAGTATAAACAGTAACTCAAGTACCACATGAGATATTGAAACCATGTTGCCTTAATAGTCTAAATTGAAGCGCTGCGGTGGATAAATCAAAATTTTGATACTTCTCAAAGTTGGCACATTCATCGAATATTTTCTGAAGTTGCTCTTCAATCTCGTTGTCAAAATGATACGAGATTCCAAGTCGTTCTACTTTGTCAATCAAATCTAGTAGTTCAAAATCCATCACATTATTTTCAGTAGACAAAAGCATTCTTCTCACTTCTTCCCTTAGCAGTTCAATCTCTTTGGCATACTTGTCATGCTCCTGAAAACATCACAAAAATCTTTCTTCAATGAGGTTGTTAAAGTTACATTGACATTTTCAGTTTGAGAGCAGAATTCTTAAAAATAAACGCGAAATATATATATATATTTATATATATATAATCCATAATCTAGAAATCTTAATATATCCATTCCCCAAGAAACAATGTGTGAGGATCTGTATTTATTCGGAAGTCTAGTAAAAGCTACAACTTGTCCACAAACGCATGGTAATGAAAAGGAAATATAACCTGCTTATCAAGAGTAAATGAAGCAATGCGATCAGACCAAATATTTTCAGGGAAGTAGGCTAATGGTCTGGCAATCTCATGCTCATTGCACAAGTGATGAGCAGTTTCACTCGAGGCCATGTTGTTGGGGAACTAGGGAAGAAATGAATTTGTTCAAGTATATGTTGCTAACGATGACTAACTTGATGATCAGCCAGAAAAATGAGTACGTATTTATAGAGCCAAAATACCCTAGTAGCTGAGGCTCAAAGATTCCCGTCACAGGATAGCATGGAATACCTTTCTTGCTCGAAATTTGGTCTGAAAAGCCTGCAGTTAACGTCCAAAAGTACCTGCAATGATTCATGAAAAATGTCGGGGAAAATCAATTTTAAAAAACTGTATAATGGGAAATAACAAAGCCTTGTTTGCCATCCTTTCACAAGCTGTCACTTCTGCTCTTCTGGTATATGTGTGTTTGGATATGAGTTTATTTGAAAAAAATATATTTGAAATGATACTGTAACACTTTTTGTAATGCAATGTATGTAAAAAAAAAAAAAAGAATGGTTGAAAATTACGTTTATAATGCAAGTAAGATAACATTTGCAATTTTTTTTCCAAATTATACTATCTAAACGGATGCTTTTCACCTTAATTTCCCTTATCAAGTTATAGATACACAGTGCATTGAGTCTATTGAACTATATGTCAATTAGACTTAATTTGTTCCCTTAATAACAGTTTTGTTTATTTATTTTTTAAATCTTGCATGGAATTGGCATGTTAGTATATGTAGCTGACTGATCAAGATGTATAAACTTTGAGGGGCACAATGTACTAAATGTAGATTAAGCAATGTACTAAACTTTGAGGGGCAACTTTTGCAAGTGGACTTTAGCTATTAGTGTATCATTACTGGGAAGCTAGGATATTCTTAGTGTTTAGGATATTAAAATTTGTAACTTAAAGAGAATCTTGAAATTGGCCATTGATTAGTTGATTAGTTTTTAGTCTTTGTTGGTGAATAAATGTTTATTTACTGAAGCATTTTGCAGGATCGTTTGGGGTAAATTTTTTTTTTTTTTGGTTTAATAAGAGCTAAGATTGACACGTGTACCAAGGGAAAAAAGGAAAAAAAAACTCTACAGTTGTGATAAGTAGCTTAGTTGATAAAATCTTGATGATCAATCGTTCTTTTTCTATTTTATTTTTTATGTTTTTGCTAATCTTTCCTTCTTTTGGGCGCCCCCACAAAAATATTATAAAACTCCATCTTAATAATAACATTAAGAATGATATTGTGAAAAAAAAATTAAACTTTAAGAATGAGAAAAGGATATAGGTACATTGACATCTAATCAAACTTTAAGGTTTTGCACCCAAAAAAAAAGGTCCACTTGATTTACCAAAAAAAACACACTATTAATTGATAAACAAAAGAAATGAAATTTATTTAAATAGAGGATTACTTTTTTTTTGACAATAAAATAGAATAATTTTATTAATCATGAGATCGAATCTGCAACAAGTGCAGAACAAATAAAAGATGAAGGAGAGTTTCTCCATATACAAGAATCTGAAAAATTAATAGCATACTTAGCAAGGTTATGAGCAGAAACATTAAACGACCTAGAAATCCATGAAACTTCACAGCACATGAAATCTTGATATAAGACAATGGTATCATCAATCAACAAGCCACATGATGAATCGTCAGATTCCAAACGGTCCAGCATTTTGATGACTTTTTGTGAATCTCCTTCCAAAACAATCTTATTGAAACCCAAAGATTTTAGTAATTGAGTAGCATGTTTGGCCGCATATGATTCAACCACTTCTGGTTCCAATATCCCAGGAATTTTCTTGGAGAGGCAAGCAATAAAACTTCCTTTATCATCTCGGATAATAACACCAACCCCTGATGATTTATCATCCATAAACACAGCTCCATAAATAGAGGATTACTTGGAAAAGCAAGAAATGCAGAGGCTAGTGTTTGCTTTTGTGGTCTATCAGATATCGAAAGCAAAAAATAGGGTTAATTTCACATACCTCCCCTGAGGTTTTTGACCATTGCAAAAAGCTCCCCTCAAGTTCTAAAAATTACACTTATCTTCCCTATTTTCACTATTTAAGTAACATTCTAGACCCAAAAGACTATATTTTTTCTCAAAATTCCTATAATGCCCTTAAGTTATAATTCACAACAAAAATGTAAAGGAAAAAAATAGTTTATAGTCTCTATTTCATTTATCTTTACTTGCTATCACTATTATCTATCCATTAACATCCAAATTACCATTAAATAAATACATATCTTTGTTTTAATGTTTCTCATTTATCTAAAAATTTCTGATGCAGACCATTGTATCAACTATAAATACTATACCAAATATCTAAAAGTTTACCTACAATCTCATATCAATATCAAATTTTACTTAATACACAGCAATATTTATCAATATCCCTAATTTTAATTTGATGACTGCCACCTTTTTAATACAAAATAATCTAACCATTACTACTAATATCAATATCTAATATCCTCCATTGGCACAACATTCAAAATCAATCAAATTCTCTCTATAGGAATAACATCAATAATTGTAAACCAAAAATAGAAACACGATGCATTTATAAATACATACCAATAACACTTTTTTTTCATAACAACCATAACAATATAACCTATATATATTTAGTTCCTATTCCACTTCCTATCTTTAATTTTTATTTTTTATCACTGTCACTAACTTCATCACCATCTAGTTTGATAATGAAATTAACACTCAATTTGTCATTTGACAATTTCAATTTGCTAATGCCTATCAAAAATTGGAAACAAAAATGGGCGCAATGAAACTATTTAATAATAATGAAAAATCGAGAATTGGGAATAGATACCAAAATATGTAAGTATTGGTGGTTTGGTGTGTATGGTGATTTTATTAGTAGCGACAGTAAATATTTGGTTGATAATAATAAATAAATGAGTTTGAAAGAAAAATAGATGTAGAAGGAAGAGAATAGATAGTTAAATGGGAATGACTGTAGCTTGAATTATTAGTTTATAATAGATCAGAGAGGTTTAATATTTGATAAAGTTTTTAAATGAGTTAACAATTAATGAAGGGTATTGTTGTCTTTTAATTACATCAAGGGAGATCTTTGTAATTATATAAATCTCAAGGGAGTCAAGTAAATTATCCCCAAGAAATATGCGGTGATTTTCAAGTTTGACTCAGTATTGGCTATTGGTATTATGGAGACTATTTCTTCATGATGTAAGGAATATTGTCCTAGCGTGGGGCAACATACCGAAGACCCATGAGAGTCGGCAGCAAGCATTGCAATGGCGCCTGTCGATTACATGTTTTGATTGCTGAATTTGTTTGTACTATGTAAATAGTATAGCTTTTTGTAGCTGAGTTTCTTCTCTTGGACCAACATTTTCCCCTCAATCGGTGGAAAGTTACAGTTTGCTCTTGAGAGAGAGAGAGAGAGAGAGGCAAGATCATAATATAATTGTGAAAGTTATAAATTACGGACTAAATGTCATTGTAAACATGAAGGACTGAAATAATCACACAATTTCTCTATACTGCTCCATGATTGATCAATAAAAATTACGATTTGCTCAAAAAGAAATATCAACACAAAACTCCATGATTGTTTTGATTGCAACAATAAAAAGGACAGATTCGGTCAGATGAAAGCTTTAAGTGTTTTTGTCAGGTTATGTTGATTAGGGAACAGAACTAACAGGTTAATTTGGTGGACAACTCAAAACTAAGGACCAAGGCACAAACGACAGTTGTGACTTGTGAGTAATAATTGTTCTAAATGATGTAACATTTTTTGAACAAGACGTTACTCCACATAAATTACTTGTAAAACTTAACAACAGAGACACAATTATCACATATGGAACCCATATGAATAATAACAAAATATCACACCTCTGCTGCAAGGATGTACAAGAAGTTTACATAGAGTTATAAAACGTTCAAAAAGTATTATATTATTCAGGGACGGCTGTTCCTGCTCCCTCAAAACATAAAAAGGGAAAATTCAGTGGTTTTCTTTCTTTTCTTTTTTTTTTTGGTAAACGTGGGTTCCTATTCAATATTTCATACATATATGTATATATATAGTTATGATGAGTAAGATTAAAATCTAGGCAAAGACAGGGGAAAGCAATTTGGAAAGTTGTTAAGTAAAATTAGCTTCAAAACGACAAAAGAACTATAGCCTGTATTCAAAAAGCAAATTATTTGGAAACAATATTCTTTTTTTAAGTGATAAAAATTATTTAATATTCATTAAACCTGTATTATAGCCATGCTTTATTTTTCTTTACTGTCTTTATTTCATCTCGTCATATCAAAAAAAAGTGTGACTGTGAATAATAGTACAAATTTTTAAAATATCTTCTATCAAACTATTAACCTCAACCAAAAATCATGGCACTAAACAGAGATAATCAGCCTGGGTAACTTGTCTTGTCTTGATAATCGTTCCTTCCTAGATAATGTTCCCTAACGTCCAATATTTCCAGTATTTGATGGACATTCCAAGCAGCCATTGCTTGTCGTATGTTGAATGACAACATGTGAAATCATTCATAGATGAAACAAAAAGAAATAAAATTATCCCCTCCCCTGTTTGAATTGCTGTTTCCTGAATAAAAATTTTACATTTTTCGTGATTATTTTTTATACATTTTTAAATTATTTTTTGGCTCACATACATTATATCCTAAAAATTGTTATAGTGATTTTTTTTTCTAAAATTCTTAAAATGTTGCAATCTAAACAACCTCTTAGATTCACACAATCTAGTGGGGAAGATGTTTAATTTTCTTTCAAAATGCATGAGTTTTTAATTTACCATAGACTAGCTTAATTTCATCCACTAATTCAATTATAGAGGTCAAGTTCATCTACAAGGTCTATGAGAAGCAGTGCCATTAATAATACAAATTTCTTGATGGTCGAGAAACAAACAAAATTTAAGAATGTGAAGAAATCTAGTTTAAGAACTTCTTGTCAAATTAGACTAAAGGGATTGAAGAAATCAAAAACCACAAACTACAGTTTTTTTTTTTTAATTCACATACATATGTTAAAAAAGTAATGTTGCCAAACAAACATACATAGCACAAGGATTGATGTCGATGGGTCCTTACTCTGCCCTCCCACACAATAATGTCCTTTAATTAATAAATCATTTGGTTTTTGATTGAATAATACTTGTACAACCTGTTTCCCGAAATGTTGTTAGATTAATGTTTACATATAACCAAACAAAAAATTGTCATAGAACCTACTTGAAGAATCATAAATAAAATATTAACACACTTTTTTTTTTGCTACATAACTATTGAATGTGTTTTAGACCAGATAACAAGCATGCATAAGCATGTATAGTATACAAGAAACTTTTTTGTAGTAACTAAATATCATTCTTCTATAAGAAAATTCCAATCAAGTGGAGTTCAATCTCATTGATTCACCAGTAAATGCTCGTACGATTATTGTGGAGCTTTGTTCGTTTGCATGTTCTGAAACAGTTCTTGAAAAGATATTTTGTAACTATCTATTGGAAAGAGTGTGTACAATAAAAATAAAGTTTAAAAAAGTGCTAAAAACTTTTGTAAAAAAAAAAAGCTTTTTTTTTTTAAAACAAAGTCATTGCTATGTTGCTCTTTTTTGGGTTTCTTTGGATATGATTTTATTTGAAAAAAAAATTGATTGCATAATAAATACATTTTTCAACTATTTTTTTTATCTCACATACTTCATATCACAAAAAGTGTTATAGTGTTTTGCTTTAAATATTATTTCAAATAATTTCCTATCCAAACATATTCAATTCTTGGATAGGTGTAACAAGATCATTTAAAAATTAAAACCTTGGTATGGGACGAGGACTTGCATGTGCAAAGCATTTTTTTTTTTTGTTAATCACAAAAATTCCCCCTAAGATATGGCCATATTTTCACCTTGTGCCCTAACATTTTTTATCCTTACTTTATTTCCTAAACCATTAGTCAACTCTAACGTTGTATAATGGTGATGTCAAAATGATATTTATACCCTAAAAGTTAACTATAGTAAATCTCCTTGCAGTATAGCTTGTTTTGCGCTTTATCCCCTAACATCATTTTTTTATCAATTTGTTTGGTTGTTACTAAAATCGTTAGTGATTTCTAATATTTTGATAACACCTTGGACAAATAATATCTAAAAAATCAATATTCCTAACATAATAATAATTATTAATATTTATATATATATGGTCCCAGTTAAATTCATTCCATAATTGCACTTTTTTTTAGGTTAATGAGAATATCTTGTTAATTTAACTTAATGTTGGAACAAAATTGTTATTAATAATTAAAGTGTAAAAATATTTTTAAAAGTTTAAAAATGACCAGGATATTATCAGTTTTTCTTTAGGAATGTGCGCACGGTTAAACTTTTCTTTTAGTAGCTCGATGTTTTTTTATATGGAAGTATACTTTTTTCTATTGGTAATACTAGAAAAAGAGAAACATGATTGCTTTGGAGTTCAAAGTTTTTAGAATTTTTCTTTTAATATACCATGCTTAGATGCTCTTAAAATTTATCTGGATTGCTAATTTTTTTCTAAAAAATTATTTTATTGCATCTAAGCATGTTTTTGAATCATGTTTTTATTTTTTCAACGACCTTTTAATCTCACAAATATTAAATTGCAAAAAGTGCTATTATTTAAAAAAAAATTCCAAATAATCTCCAATCCAAACAAACCCATCTGTAGACCTTTAATAATATTTTCATAGTTTAGTTTTGCACTAATATTTTTTTTCCTTATCACATGAGATTAGCGAGATATTTTTCTTTATCTAAAAAATCCGTAATTATGGAGATATTTTAGGTATACAGTGTTTCATACTTTACCCCCTAACATTATTTTTTTGACACTTTATCCTCTTGATTGGTAGTCAAAGCATTCAAGTAATAATTGTGGTAATGGTTAACAGGCAAAGGACAATGCTATCCTTAGTAAAATAATGGATAGACAAAACTACCTACGAGTTTGGGTTGAGTGATTTTTTTCCCCCAAAAATAGCCTTCTTGGAGGGAAAAAAATCCACTTTTGCTAATGTATTTTGCAAAGAAAAAGGAGAAAATCATATACCTGACTATTCTAGAAAAAAAAATTTGTTTTCATCTAAAAATTAAAAAAAGACATTAATTTATCGTACAACATTTTGTATAACAGAGTTTCTACATTTTGTACAACATTTTGTTGCCTCTATATGGACTAACAGAGGGGCTAAAGTGGCAAAAAGATAATATTAGGGTTAAAGTACAAAATACCATAAACTTTAGGGTGGACTTTTCGTGATTTTTCCCTATTTTTAAGAGGGTTTGTGACACATAGACTCGTACGGTAGTGACCGGATATCTTATGAGATTTTGTATAACAGAGTTTCTACATTTGTAAATTTCCGATTTCCAATAAATACTATCCTCTGAATGAAAAGAGACCATATTTACAGAAAAAGGTCAAAGTTTAGCACAAAGCAGCTTGATTTATAATTAAATTTCTTAGACTTGTCAATACAAGCACAGGATTTACTATCAAATGACGATTTATGTATGCCACGATGATGTTACGATCTAATGGAAATTGTGTTAGATATTATTGTTTGTAAAGGCTGAGTTTGAACGCTAGTATGATACTCTGAGCACAACTTTTACAACTCGAACTAATTGCATTTGGATTCATGGCTATTTGAGGAAAAAATTAGTATTATTTAGTGTAGTATTTTTTTAAATATGATATATGTGAGATAAAAAAAATGGTTAGAACATGTATTTCGTGAATAATAAGAAAGGCTTTTTCCAAGTAATCCAATCCAAAGAAATTGGTCAGATTCAATTTGGATTTAGCCTAGAATTTAACTTTGTTATTTTAGGTATTCGAAGAATTATTGTGCCTAAATTTCGTAACTGAAAACCCAATTTACTAATTTGACTAATGCAAATTACTCTTACAAATCTGTACATCATTCATATAGCTGGGCAACATGTAGATTTCTGGATTCAGAAATCTAACAATATTATTAAACAGACCAGCTTGTAAACTTTTGAACTTTGATTTAGACCAAAATATGTCACTAAAACTTGAGCACGACGGAACCCTAAGTCAACATTTGGCTTGAGAAGCTTGGCAGAACCACATTCGGTGCCTTCTTCCTCAGAAGATTTTGTGGTTTCATTGGTGTAGCCACAATGAGACTCATTTCCAGGATTCTGAACAAGAAACTAATCGAGTTTCTTCTTTTTTCTACACAGACAATTTCATATCACTGCTTGGAATTGTTTGTTTGTTAGGGCCTTCCCAAATGGCCGGGATCGAATACCTCTATAATTGGACTGATCTAGACCACTCACTGCATGCTGCAACTGCACCGCACCAACCTCCCATCCTTCCAAATGGTGAGTCATGAGAAATCTTATGTTGCTATAGGTTCTTTTGTCTTCAACCGGCTCCAGGATTAATGGTAAATGTGGTTTGTTAGCAAAAGCCAACTTTGGACTGTTACAACCTAAACACTGAAGCAAGTGTGATGGATCTATAAGGCTTCGGCTTTACTTCATGGTGTCTCTGGACATATGATCCTTGCGTTCTACAAGGAATTTGGACATGTGATATTTTAGTAGCTGAGTGTAAATAGTTGTGCTTTAAGCTACAATTATGCATTGCTTGTGCAATTGTGCACGTAGATATAGAGGTAAATTCTCGAGTATTTTTCTCATTGTTGATGTCTAATGCTCACTCCAATTGACGGAGTTGTGCTTGGGAGAGCTAAGGCTCTGGTGCGGCATATTACTTAGTAGGTTAATACAACTATTTCCGTGAGGCTAATTCATTCGCAAATGGCAATGACTATGAGTAAATCTTATGTATACTGATAATGCAGACACTATCATGGTTGGATGCATAATACACGAGCAAAATTTGGATTTTAATTTTAAATTCAAATGAATTGTCATGAATCAAATAGTAATGGTGTATATACTGTCAATATATAAAAGATTAATCATTTATATATCTACAAGGTCAATATGTTTTCTCTGCTAAGTTCGAGTTACTAAATGAGTAATACTCTTTGTTTGCGTCACTAATCTATTGTTTTTGTATTATCTTCTGGAGGTAAAATTTATGTCCCTCTCGTTTATCTATTTAAAAATAAGATAAAAGGGTTGGCATGCATTGTACACATACCAGGTTTGCCCAAAAAAATAAAATAAATGATGAATTCAAGTCATATTAGTTCTGTTAAAGTTTAATCTGTTTGCAGCCTATCACCCTATGCTAGGCAATTTACTAGCTTGCAACTCGTCATTTTATTCTTCTTTTCTATTTTATTATGCTCTTCATTTTTCTATTTGTTGAGGGAGAATAGCTGATGTAGCCTTGTGGGTACCCCATGGTGGATCGAATCCAGAGCCTCTCCTGTTGAATTTTGTCAATTGCTATCCAGTCGATGTAATTCTTATAAACATTTTGTGTAAATTCGTATAATTTTGGTGTAATCATGAAATTTGTCAACTTATGTAACTAAATTAAAATACAATTCACAATTACACCAAATGCAATAAATTACATCATCATTCGAACTTAATTGAAAAGAAGCCAGTTGGAGGGGCCCATTTCCGCTTGTGGTTGCCTTACAAACGTCTGTTCCTGACCTCAAGTTTCAGCAATTATTCTTTTTGGCTTATGGGGCTAGAGATGCAAACGAGTCGAGTCAAATCGAATTGAATCTCGACTCAATTTTATTAAACTCGAATTCAAATTTACACTCAATGACCTTTTAATGTAAAGTTTGAATTCAATTTTGATCTCAAATTCGAGCCGAGTCAAACTTGAGCTTGAGCTTACTTGAATTTAAAAAGAAATTAAAAAAATAATTATTTTATTTTTTAAAAAATGACTAAAATAGTAAATTTTACTTTAAAAATAATAAAATAAAAAATTATACACACACAGACATACATACAATCGAGTGATTAGCGAGCTAAAGAAAAGTGTTTCTTTGTACTTGATTTTGAGTCAAATTTTGACCGAATCGACTCACGGGCGCTCATTAGTAACTTGATTCGTTTGCAGGTCTAATGGGCTGTAAGCAGATAATTTCTTTGCAGGTCTAATAGAGCCGGATACTGAAAATTTGACGGGGCCGAATAATGACACTTTCAGCGGCTGTGTCCAATTTTCGTTCGTAATGGACTGGATTGGCTGTCAAAACTATCACTTCCCACTTGGTACCCAATCTTACGCCTAACACGCTCAAAGATTATATCGTGTTCTAGAGCACACAATTCTATAACGCATGACCCACAAATACTGGGCAGCTTGAGCGGGCAGCTGGGCTTGGTTTTGTTTAAACAAGTCTAGTTTTTTCACTTTTTTTCCTTTTTTTTTTCTTGAGGCAGTTCTTGCCAATAATTTTCAAACAAAAAAAAATCTGTCTTTTTTATGCTCGATTTGAATTGAAGTTTAAAATGTCAATCGTCTAGTGACCCAACAATCTTTGTTAGCTCTTAGTGAGATATCTATGTGCCAGTGTTTAGAAACTGTTTGCAAATCCTCCATTGTCAACAATATTTACAATCAAAACAAAGTTCACATGTTCTTTTTATTATAGATTACATATAGGTTAAACATTTTGTCCAAAAACAGAATCCCCATATTTTAGATCACAATTCCAAATATCCTATTACCAATCAAATCCAATTTCAGTGAGGAAAAAAAGTACAGCTTAAATGCAGTTGATTCTTGTGGAATTTAATTTCCTGTTGTAATATTTCTTTGGATTGAGATTCTGAATGATGATTTCAGCTTAGCATTGTAGGGGTTTTTACAAAACCATGCTTTAAATGATAGCACAACCCTCAAAATGCAAGCTTTCAAAGAACATTTCCATATGCAAAATGCAGCATTTTTCCTATTGCATTTGCAACTACCAGCCTGCAGCATAGTAACTACAAGGTATATTTATGGATGAAGACAATTTAGAGCAAATGTCTGTTGTATGATACCTAAATTGAACCAAAAGAAGAAACTGAACATGCAATAATCTAACAGACCATACCAATTGAGACGCAGCTTGCAAAACTATGTTAAGATGTATCCCAAACTAAATGAGCACACACATATAGATGATACATCTCATGCTATTCTGAAAAGACAATGCTGATGAATAAAATCTACTCATGCTACTCAAGGAGGAGTCACCAGTAAAGACACAGTAGGAGAATGTTGGTTTTTCGCTTTTAACCAACCAAAAATTGCCAGGACACCTTAGTATCCCAAACCCACGAAGGCAACACCTGACAATGAGAAGCTGATGATGTTGGTACCCATCAACTCAAAACTCCTAGATGGAAGCGTTTTCAGCCATTGGATCAGGTAGAATAGCTGTGAAAAACCCCAAAAATTTCACCGCTGCATCGATGTTTCAGGAGAGACTATGCATATGGTTCTCGTACTGATGTAGGCAAGTTTAATTCAGATTCAAATTCATCCAAAGGCAAAAAATGTGAGTCAACCATGTCCTTGGTGACATCTTCCAAATGTGGTGGATCCCACTGAAAGTTCAAGGTTAATATTAATCTCCTCGTTCTTCTTTTTTCCGTTACTTGGTAAACAGATACAGAATGAAGAACAATTTTGGCTAGAAGAAAGTATCATAGGTAAGATTAATAGATACCTTTGGAGCAAAGTCCTTGTCTACCAATCTTGCACGAACACCCTACATGTTATGTTCAGAATTAATATTGATACAAAACTGCGTTCAATGAATTGGATAAGAGCAATGTGGGAGTAAATCATACCTCACAGAGATCATTAGAGACTTGTTTAGAAATGAAATTCAAGGATATCCGGTATTCACGAGCCAGACACTGATCAAGAGGTTGAAACCTACCTTCTCTAATCTAAATATTGCAAGAGAAACAAAGGGTTTCAACTTTCATTCTTGCATAGAAGTCAGCAAGTCAATCCATGAGAGAGTGCAAACATTAACAGCTTACCGATTGCAAAGTGATTTTAAGGCTCAATGGAGATGCTTCCTTTATTTTTTTAAGAGTTGTACCGCACCAATCATCAAAAGATTCTGCTGCCCCTTGCTCCTGGTAAAACCATGACCAAAAAATATGGATCAAGTTTACCTCTCAAGAAAACATTGAGATGAGCAAAACTAAGAGAAATAACATGCATTACTTAGTGCTAACAAAACCCATATTAGCTCCCCATGTATTCCTTGAAGTTAGTTCCATCAATTGGAGGTTTGAAGCATTTTCCAAACAGAAAAATGGTGCTAATGTGTAGTGCAGCAACCCATTAGATAAGCTACAAGAAGCCTAGCATCCCACTGGGTTAGCACAATTATCTAATTGCTATCTACTTGCTTACCATTGCAAACTCTACACCCTGGTTGACCAGAAACTCATGCATACTCTTAATTCTTAGCACCAATTTGTCCATTTTTTTTTTCCAAAGTTAAATCAAACATTACTAAATGCAAATGCAATCTTTCAGAGATTTTGCCCGTTTTTAATTCTTCTTGCTCACAACCTGCCAATAAATTGACAGATATTTTGTATCCATATACCAACATATAAGTGCTGAACTTACCAAAGCATCTACAATTTCCTCAACTGTATCCAGGCTGAAACATTTGTCTATTCTTTCTAACCTGAGAAAGTGAGAGGTAGAGAGAGAAAGCAAGAGGGTAAATTAGAGAAAAATCATGACTGAAAAGCCAAATATTTTAACTCGTTTTCAGCAAAACTTTCTGTATGATAATCACAATCTGGGCTTTTAGCCTCTCAAGTCAAGATATATAGCTGTAAGTTAGAATCAAAGAATTATTTATCAAAAGCAAAAAAGTTCCAATTAGTGGGTCCATTACAACCTGGGAAGGTCACAGTTATCATGTATAAAACCAACCTCACTACTTTGCAAGTTTCAAGGTTTCTCATTTATGCCCCTGGGGGCCTCCAATACCACCACTGGAGGATGCATGTCTACCAGGATAGCTACTTATAGTTTCATATAGATTTCCTGATAAACTGTATTGAGCAAGCACAGGAAAGACCTCCAGCATGTAGTAGTTCAACAACAACATGGTCATTAACATATAGGATACAGAGCGCAAGGATGGAAATGGGCATCTAGAAGCTCATAAATGTCCATTGGCTACTAGCAAGTCTAATCTTGGGATTGTTCTCATTCGCTTTAAGCTGATTATAAAGCAATTGGCAGATAAAACTAATCCTCCTTTTCCATTAAATGGTTCGAAAAGTTCGTAGCCCTTTCCAAAAGCAACTCAACGGCTACTTTCAAAGTCAGCTATTTTCAGCATACAATAAGCTGAAAGCCAAGACCAAAAAAGAACATCTCAAAATAGCTTTTGGCCAAACCCACCAAGTCATACCACTTTCATTTCAGAATTTGACTAACAATGAAAAATAATTAAGGTACTGCTTGTAGTTTAAAGGGAGAAACAAATTTCAAAAAAAAAAAAAAGTTCACAGTAAATATAAAGCAAGGCTTTTCTGGGACTTCTGAAGATGATATATTGGAACCTCTTCACCCCAATGTCAAATCCCAAGCATTCTGTTCATGTCATCCCCTATTCCCTTAACCAAATGGTAATAAAGAAAAATGACAAACAAAATCTGAAAATCTCAGCGGCCAATTGAAAGGGTTAATTAGGAAAGACAAAATGACAAAAGCTTTCACCTAGAATCCAGAAACTAATTGTCTAGCTTTGTAGATGTGCAGAAGGTCAGTATCGATATGAAATGTTCCCTGTGAGCCGTAGCAGAGTTGACGGAAGAAAATTGAATTGGGAACTGAACAAGAATCAATATATGGACTAGAGTATTTTCATTTAGTCATTGGTTCACTGTCCTTATTCATGGGTTGATGGTCTTTGCATGTTAGCTATGCGTTAGTTTCCCGACTTTCACAAAAGAATAAAAAATAAATGAAAAAGAAATTCAAAAGAAAAGGTTTCTGGAAAAAAATGGATTACTTGTGAAGAACGCTTCCCCTATCTGGGTAGACAAGATCACCATATTGAGCAAGAGAATTTTCAACCACAGTATGATCATCCGTATTCAATTTACCAAGGCGTTCTTCAATCAAAGGAAGCCTCTGAAGAGAAATGTATAAATAAGCATCAATTTATGATGTGAAATGATACTTAAGCAAACAAGCCCCACACTTAATTACAAAAGATTACTTCTTTCAGAGAATAGTGCGTAGCAAGGCCACAGGCTATCATTTCTACACCATTAAGTTTTGCTCCTGTCAGAGCCAAATATTCTCCTGCAAAGCAAAAGATGCTTCAAACTTTCTGAGAACTTTGCATGTAAAAATCAAACCTTAGTTGCTGAAATTTCCATCCATAACCTAGCAGACATAACCTGTGATATTTAGCAACAGAACATCTACAAAGGAAACAAGAAAATCCATCAAACTATTCATTACACCACTGTTCTACTCTGAGGAGCATCAATACCCAGGCGAATACTCATAAAAGTCACAAGTACAAATTACAAGGATCTCAGAACTCAAGGATCTAAATATGTTCACAATGCCAAAAGAATCCAATTACTTTGAATAAAGAGATATTAAATCATGAGGAATCTAAGTTGTTTTGAACTTAAAACAACCTCAAAAAGAGTGGAAACATAAAATGGCCTTGGAAAAGAGAATTTTAGTTGAGTAGTTTAACGGTGGGTAAAGAAAACAAGGTGTAAATTGATCTTAAGTAGTTCAGACCACACTGTCAGAGCAAAAAAAAAATATATTGCTTTCTGGTAAAGGCAGAGCTACAAAAAAATTGCTTTATGGTAAAGGCAGAGCAAAGTTATTAATATCTTATCTGGATTTGTAGAATGTACTAGAAATATAGACAAGAAGCAACTACACCAGCAGTCTATTTTCATCCATCAAGGCATATGATGCAGAAAATCTGACCATCAACCTTGACTTGGGTACTCATCCAGGACAGAGGCAGGACAGCTGCGGTAGGCAATGACCACAGCACAGAATCCTGATAATATAAGCCCTCATAAAAGAAATCCCTCAATATCGTCTACTTGTGCAATAATATTTCTCAAGAAAACACTTCATGTCCCAGGATGCTTCCCTCTCAGAGGATTGGTCACAACTGTTCTTTTTCTTTGCTATGAAATATAAGAAAGTAATTAGGAGATAAGACAAATTCACAATCTGACATAATCTAACAACCTTCCTCAGTCAAATAACTATTTTAGGACTTGGCATCTTTCTTTTGGACCTTCCCTTTTCTGTCGCTTTCCAATTGTTGTCTTTCAGACTTCCATCAAAGCCTCTCAATACCAAGAATTACATTGTCAAATAGTCAGTTTACAACTTCTCAAACCCTTTTCCATCAATGGCTTTCGTCTTTTAAAACCCTGTACAATATAGAGCTGACCCTGATTTGTCAGTGCGCCAAAATTTGGCACAACGCAATAAGCTTATAGGTTGACTATGATTTTACAATGCAGTCTTCCTCTCTCAATCTTGAGCCTACGATATTGAACATTTCAAAGAGCAAAGCTGTAAGCATTTGCAAATCAATTTAAAAATGCCGCATGCTTGCATTTAAAGACATTCTCAAGTGCCAGAAAAATAGTTGCCCAGATAAAGTAAATTACTTTATGTTATCCTCAATCTAGAACTGCACTTCTGCAGCAATTCAAAAATGTCCAGCCCAAACATGTCCCCCTCTTTCCCCAAACAAATCTCAATTGTAGAAGAACAAGACAAGGTCTGTCCAACTAATTTTAGGCTAATAGAAAATTTCTCACACATTATGAAGAGCAATCCTCTAGCTACCTAAATAACCAGGAAGACGAGAAAGATAATAGGAAGCCCCTGCACCAGGATGGAAACCAATTTGAGCCTCCGGCGTAGCAAAAACCTGCAATTGATCCTTTTAAAAATTAGCATCATTTCAGAAAAGAGAAATTTTTCAAACTTACAAGCTAAAGTTTCTTTTCTTGCATCCTATGACTTTATATTCAGTTTGATTGGTCAAAAATGAAGAGAAAGTGAAAATAGATATAGTTGCCTCAATTCCATCCATATGATAAGGACGCAGAAAGGGGAACTAAAATTGGATAAGTTGCTTTCCCTCTTAGCTCACATTTCCTTCTCTAAATCTCATATAAAACAAAAAAAAAAAAGGTAAATGACAATCCTTCACATAGATGAACAATTCATCCTCAACTTGGAACAAGGATAATGTAAATTTAGGATACAATCTTTCCGTACAACATGGATTTTTTCACTGTATAGTTATCAAAGAGATATTTAATCACAGGGAAATATGACTAACTAACCTTGTTAGAGAACAAAACCCCTAATGACCCATCCATCACATAAATGAAGTAAAAACAACTATTCAGGCCACCAAAAGAGACATGGTAAATCATTAGAAAATTACGGATTGAAGATGCCTAACATAGCTCATAAACAGAAAAACATGTCCTTGTATTTTTCATATAGAAGCAATTATCAGGTTTTCTCAAAAAAGAAACATGTCACTTTGGCTTATCAAAAAGATTATTACCCATCAAAGGTAAGATAAACTAGACCAATAGAGCATGATAAAGACATGCAAGTCAGACCAGAAGTAGCATTCTCACTGGCTGAGGTACAAGGATAAAGCAGTCAAGGACATTGATTTCATAATATGGGGCACACTTTCAGATTAAATTTTTGATAGGATGTAACCAATTGGGCTCTATATTGATTATTAATATGGAAAGCACACGCAACCATTGAGGGTACTATAAAAGTACTAAATCACGACAAAGCTAATGGCATTACACATCCAGGAAAAGTTCATAATATTCTAGAGGTGACTATTAACTGGTTATTTTATATAAGTAATAGCTCAAAAGCAGCAATCCATCCAATTTGTGAGTTGTCCTTTACCAATTTCCACATGCACTACATTCTATAACAGAACCAATTGCATTGGATTCTAATCAGAAGCCTACCATGTAGGATATAAACCACAGCACTATACCAATTGTATTGGAGTCTAACATGCACTACATTCTATAGCAAAACCAAATGCATTGGAGTCTAATCAGAAGCCTACCAGGTAGGATATAAACCACAGCATTATACCATCACCTGTTCTTCCTTTAAGCCCTTATACATGTCTAAATTGCCATTCAAAGACATGTTTTCTTTCTGCTTGCTAATGTACTGGGTAGCAACTTTTCACAAAGGTTAACATCTTGCATGTACACGTCAGTGTTTGGTGGTCAAAATTGGTCATATGACTATGCTACATAAATGCTATGAGGTCATAATTAAGCTTATTCAACAAAATGCAGCTGGAGACAACCAGACAACTGCTTATACATAGTTTCCTTTACTCAAATGGACAGCTTGCTAATGCTCTGATCAAGCGACAAAAATATGTATACATTCACAAAGATTTAGTAGTCAGGTTGCATTTATACATGTAAGTAGGTACAGTGTCTCTAAATGTCAACCATATAAACTTCAACTGTTTCACAATTTAAGTAACCAAAAAGAAAGCTTAAACTTAAGATATTACACAACATATTATGAGTATTTAGTCATTGTACACTGTTGTATGTTCATATGAGGCAAAGCATCCTCAGAATATATGGGGATATGCTTTAAGGGAAGAATGGCTATACCTACTAAATGACTAACCAGAATTACTTTAAGAACAGTATTTAAATCATGTGTAGGTTTGCTAAAGAAATTGTTCATACTGTCTTATCAGTCACAACGCGATACATTCCAGGGAGCGAAATACCTGCCCCGCTTCCCATTGTGATGCCATCCAAAATAGCCACCTGGACAAGTATATATAATTCCTCAATACCACCACAAACTCCAAACAAAGATATTCAGAAGAATAAACACATGTAAACATGACAGATAAGTTCAAATGAGAGACAAACAACCACCTTGATGGGAGACTTGTATCCACAAAAAGGAAAAAAAAAAATTCTCAGAAACTTAAGGTAATAGATTAACCTAAGAACTGCAGACAGTGATCTTCTCACAAAAGGAGCTTTCTTTTGTAATTCGCAGAAGTTGAACGTTAACCATATCTTATTTTAGCTAAATGTTGTCTCTCTCAGCTCATATAAACAAGAAAAATTTAGCCTCATTAGCCACACCAATGACCACCCTTGTGCACCTTCGAAAATATGTAGCCACATTAGAGCAAATAGTTTTAGATTGCAGAAATTCTTAACACACAAGCCTAAAATATTAAAGGGATGCAATCTTCAGTAGCATTTTAAAAATTGGCAGAATGACTCTCTAGTCCCCATATTTAACAGAAGGAAAAAGAAAAAGGATAGCCATCATCTCTAATTTTTCAAGGAAAGACAATAGAGAAACCAAGAAAATATCCACTCTTAGCTCTTTGATGAGGAGTTAACTGATGATTATCTTGTTGGCAGTTTTTCTCCTTTTTGAGAGGCAATGCGGCATTTAAATGAATAATATCTTTTACATGGGCAGCAACTCCTTTTCTTTTAGATGACATAAATAATTTTGGCCTATCAAACCAAGAAAACAAAGACCAAACTATGTAAAACAGAAGGAATGGAATACTCACGTTTGGCTTGAAATACGTTCCTAGGAGATAGACGAAATTATAGACAGTCTGAAAGAAAGTTTTACATTCTTCAAGCTTTCCTGCAAATATTCATAGTAAAGAAAATCTTTTTAGCTGCAGAGCACATCACAACCAAGTATAATCACAACACAAAGTGACATATTTTACAGGTTTTACACTTCTCAAGTAAAAGTGTATCATTACAAAGTTTCAATGCCAGAGTTGTGATGGTGGGGTGTCAATATATCTGATAACTGAGTACAACTTTGAGCAGTGAATGTGTTTGTGTAACTTTTCTTTCAAAATTTATCCAGAACTTAGATGAAAAGACATTTTATCTGAAGTTTAAAGACAGCATTGCAAGCATCCAACAATTCAGTTCTTTTTCAACTACAAAAGCACACAACAAAAACATTTTTAGATTCTAGTTTTGCAGTCTTAATTGTTAGATCCTAAGTAACAGCACAACAGGGCATAAGAAGGAAAAGCACCAACTAACAAGTTACATCAGAAATCAAAATCAGATCAATCATATTAATGAAATCTGACTGGTGGTATGTTTCACAAACTTCAGGACCTACCAGAAAGTAGTGCGATTGACATGTTATCAAACCAATGGAATCTATATATATTGGTCATATAATTATTTTCCTCAAATGCGCCTATCCTAGAACTTCTTCAAAATGACCACACAGAATCTGCGACTACTATTCTGAATTTCAGAAACTGATGAAACCAAAATGGTCAGTGGAATGTGACAGACAATACAATCTGCATGCCTGAAGACATTAAATCCAAATACAAACATGTGAGACCACAACATATCCCTACAAATGTATCCTAATGCAAAAGGTCATGTATCAATATTTTGATGAACAGTGAAATGCAAAGGTGCACCATACGTAACAAAGGTGATGAATGACAAGCACTTAAAAATTTCCCATCACGCCTAAATATCAACAGCAAAAATCTCCATCCATGCATCCATACTAGTAGAAAGGGCATTATGCTGTGCACCAGCAATACCAGAAAGAGAGCATCATTTATATTGACTTCCCTAAGCTCGATGCCAAGCAACCAGCAAAGAAACAAAAGTTAAGCATCCATGATCAATCAATGAAGTCTATCATAAAACATCAACTACCAAGACTAAGGGTGTGTTTGATAAAATTGAAGTCTGCACACTGAAATCTGAAATCTGAATCCATTAATTTATTGAATTGTTAAGTATTAAATCTAATACATTTGGATGTATATCACATTCAGTAATAAGTAAATAACTTATCACTTATTTTTGGGAACAAGTTTTGCCTAGGAAATTCAGTGCCACTTAATTAATTCAGATGTTCAATTTTTTGTTATCAAATGCGTCTGAACATTTTAAGATATGAGCCCATTAAGTTTAAGTGCTGAATTGGGTTATCAAACAGGGCCTAAGAAACTCCAAAAAATTCAGGAAAAATCCACAGAAAGCCTATTAACAAAATGGTGACCAACCTTCATTAATCAACTGATGAAGCAGCACCATATCCGCACCTGAACAGAATGCCTTGCCACTACCCTTCAATAAGTTCAAGGATTACGTCAATATCCAGCTTTCAACTCATCTTCCAATAATTGGATTCCAAAATACCACGAAGCAAAGATAAAAAAGGGGTCCGTAGTATCCATTACCTTCATCATGACAAATCCAATATCTGTATTTTCTTCCCAAGACTCGTACAATCTATTTAACCTAGCAGCCTACCATGAAAATCAGTGCAGGAAGTTTAGCACTGGGGTCTAATAACATAGTAAAGATAAAAAAGAACAAAATCCACATATACAATCCTCAAATGTCCTAACTAACATATAAGCACAAAAACATTATGAAATAAAAGAGTTACGGACCATATCAGTAGTAAGAGCGTTTAGTGAAGAAGGCCTGTTGAGTACAGCTGCTCTGGACTTAGCTCTTCCTTCTACCAAAACCTGACAATTAAACATCCAAGTTCAACATTTATCCATCCATAGCCCTCAAAAATGCTCAACAAAGTGGAATTTTTAAAAAAAATTGAAACTTCATGAACTTAAACAAAACGGGCAGGCAGCAGAAATGCAAAGTACAATAAATCAAGAATGCCAATTTCTTGAAAATTTGCACTTATATTGAGATAAAAATCACGCCACAAACAAACCCATGTTCCAAAAAGTTTAAAGACTTGAGAGAAACAGACCTGCTCTTGATGACAGTCGAGAAGGGTATAGCTGGGAAGGGCAAAACCAGTTCTGGTTTGATTGAACAAAGAGCCATTTCTTCGTAAAGACTGCTTCAATGGCGATAAAAGTTTCAGCCTTTGCATCATTCTTTAATCAGAAGTGCTTTTTTCCCCTTTTTTTTGTTGTTTGGGAGGGGGGGGGGGGGGGGGGGGGGGGGGGGGGGGGTTGGTTGGGGAAGGATACGGAGACTGAGAATTTGTTGCGGCTCCTGCTTTGGGCTCTTCCTCACTATTCTGCTAGTACCACGCAGCAGCGAAGGCAGGTTCTGTTTCCTTTGCGTTGTTGTGTGTGTGTGTGTGTGTGTGTGTGTGTGTTGTGGGGGGGGGGGGGGGCGGTTTGGGATTTTATTTTATTTTTGTCCGCAATGATACGTGTGTATAACCTACTCTATCTTATTCTAAGGGGGAGAGGGAACCTAAGGAGGCTGTTATAGGGGTTACAGGGTATATAGACCCAACTAGACTAAGGGAATGTTATGACACAATTTTTAGATTTTTTTCGCTGCTGCCAACAGCCCAAGGAGGGACTTAATCCCTCCCTGATGGCCACTGAGCCATTGGCCAGTGGTTGGGGGGTTGGGATGGCTGAGAAGTTTTGTAGTAGTCTACGTTTTACCTGCACATTTGCACGGAGGGAAAAAAAATTTTTGCAAGAAGCAGTTTTGATTTCCAATTTATAACTCGTGTGCAAAACTAATCTCCAATCTATTTTACAATATAACTGTAATCTTTGCCAACCTATCCAATTGTGGGTGAGAGTGGACAATCAATGAATTTTCTTTGATTTTGCTGGAATCAAATCAAGTGATAACATACTGATATGTAAAACTCTTTTTTTATTAATATGAAAACTCTGAATTCATTACGAACTTCAAAAGGCATGTTTTTCTTGCCCAAAATTCCAGTTGTATTAGTTTCAACATTACAATACACAAAAGTTCATTAATTTGGAAGTGCACATTAAACAAAAACTACAACATCACTAGAAAAATAGTAGCATCCAGCATTACTCTTCCTGCTAGAAAAATCGCCATTCATTTTACTTTTTCTTTTTCATTAGGTCCCACAACATGTTCCCCACTAATACTTAGTCAAGAGTTATTTGAAATTTAAAATGGATTTGCACATCTTTGATTTTAAAATGTACACTTACAAATAGAATTGGTCATCTGCTATGTGTCATATGAGGATTTGGAATACTAAAAACTTTGTACAAGTTTGGTTTAGCAACAGGGGCAAAGGGTAGTTTCCGGGCCTTTTTTTGATGATTTGTCTTTCTTTTCATTTCTTTTGTTGCCATTAGTAATACTAATTAATCCACACAATTAGTATGTTAGTAAGAATAAGAATTGAGAATAAATCTTAAACAAATTGTAGATTTTTTGCTAATTTGCTTATAGTTTTCTTTGCATTTGAACCAACACTTCTAACCTGAAACATAATATATTAATTATAAGCATTAATGCAAACAGACATCTAATGGAATTGAAATAATTTAGTAGTAGTTTACTTACATATCTTCTAGATCACTCTATTAAGATCTATTTGTGATAAGCCACCTATACTTTATACTTCAATCAATTCATCTCTTTTTCTTTTTTTTTTTTTGTGAAAGACTTACATCTTGGCTTGTTTGAGTCTCTTGACTAGTTTCATATTCCTCTTACTTGCTACCGCATTAGTTTCCTACCAAAGTTTGCATGTCCTTGAGTTATGACCTCTCTCTCACCACAGTATGCGTACTTACGGATTTGTTTAAATCTTCTCACTTTCTTCATTTTCTCTTTTGTTTGCTATAGCTCAACACAAGATTTCCTCCTCTATTTCTTGGGTCTTCTTGATATCCTTCCATATGTTGGTAGGAGTTGTGGTTCAATATTCACAGATAGCATGCATGGGTCATAATGTCTAAAATAAGTTTTCACACTATAATAGTCATCAATATAATCGATAGGGTTATTCATTACAATCTATAGGGTTGAAATTGCATGAAAACATGGTATCCCTGTCAAATTCCATTTCCAGATGGAGCATGCTTGTTGTATTGTGCCATCTCACTACCTTGGGCCAGTTGCTGCTTGCTAGGAAACTATTTTGGCTCTATAGCATTGATATCTATTCTAAAATGCTTGTTCTTCTTCATTTCTTGATTTTTTAAACTAACATAGTCCAGATCGTGGTCCTCCTTTAACATATCTACTTTCTACGCACCCAAATTTCATACTTTTATTGTAATATGAAAATCCATAATTTTGCTTGTTTTGAAATGTTCTAACTTGCAAACTGCCATCCTTTTTCATCCTTGTAGGATATATTTACTATTCACAACCCTCACGACGGGACTGTCACTCTCTCTAGTGCCCCATTCTAGGAGACTTGGGCTGGTCACTATTGAGGACGTTTTTTCAGGATACAATTCGAATGATGGAGCTGCCTAATTCTAAAATTGGGTTGTTTCCAATTCGCTCGCCGTTACTAGGGGAATCCTTGCTAGTTTCTTTTCCTCCTCTTATTGATATGCTTAAACTCAATGGGTAATTTCGCTTGACCTAGGGTTGCGATTGAGACTCGAGTCAAGGTGCGCATTTGAGGGTCAAGGGAGCCCGAATTACTGTGAGGATTGCTTGCATGACAAGGACTCGAGTTGAGGGATTCAACCACCACTAGTCGTGACATCTCTCACTAAGGATTCGAATTTAGGATGACTGTGCCAAAGGGCATGGGAGGCCAATCTCTACCGCTCTGCTAGAGGGGGTAGCGATATGATGCATGATGCCTAGGCAAACATGCTCTTGATCCAACGGCTTCGGTCCCAACTTGCATTCAAAGACTCAATGGTTCGATTAACACCAAGTATCACATTTCATTATGTTCTTCATCGATACGAGAGCCGAGATATTCGTTGCGGAAAGTTGTTTTGGTTACAACAGGCACAATAGCTTCCTTTCCTACACTCCGCATATGGGGCAGTCGGGGGTGGAACGATCCCTTTACGTATTCCATGGCACTTTCCACGCTAAGGTTGAGTTGGTCATTTGGGTGATGAGTGCCTAGGGAGTGACAAGAAAAGAGGGAAGGGTTCAATCTCGCCGCCTCTCCCCTGACACCCAACGGTTACACAAGTCTACGGTCGCCTGCTCTGGAGAATTCGACAGTGATCCTTCCACATGTTCATCTATGGATACCCTGTTATGACTTTTACTTCCTTTAAATGATAAGGTTTAGTGGACTTCTCGCAACATTGCAGGCAGTGAACCACTCATATCGGCGCGATCTGAACACTTAATCAGACCATTCAATTGATAGGAGCGACGAGCAGTGTGTACAAAGGGCAGGGACATAGTCCTCATTGAAGACGAACGATTATGATGATCTATCCCATCATGATGAAATTTCAAAAATTACCTGAGTTTGTCGACTAAGGCTATAGACTCATTGAATACATTAGTGTAGCGCACATGCAGCACAAAATATCTAAAGGCATCACAGACCTGTTATTGCCTCTAACTTCCGTGGTCTAAAAGACCATAGTCCCTTTAAGAAGCTAGCTTTGGAGGGATTCCCACACATAGTTAGTTAGCAGGCTGAGGTCTCATTTGTTAACAGAATTAACCATACAAATCACTCCATCGACTAAGAACGGCCACGCAACACCACCCACAGAATCAAGAAAGAGTTCTCAGTCTGTCAATCCTTATTATGTTTGGATCTGGTAAGTTTCCCCGTATTGAGTCAAATTAAGCCACAGGCTCTACCCCTAGTGGTACCTTTCTATCAATTCCTTTAATTTTCAGCCTTGCAACCATACTTCACTCAAAATTCAAAAACTTTGTTTTCTCATAAGGTGCTAGTGGAATTCTTAAAGTAACACCCGCATGCAGATTTATAAAAAAAAAAAAATTTACTTTGAGTTGCAAGTAGCCATACAGATGAATAATTAAGTATCAGAAACAGAAATAAAAAATTCAACCCATCAATATAAATTACACTCAAAAAATGATAAATTTTTTAAAAGCAGATAGATAGCGCCAAAATTTGAATTGTAAAAGTAATTTGATCACAATGACTATCGTTCAGTAGTGCACAAAAAAATTGTGTACACAACACAAAATACATAAAAAATGAATGCATTATCTATTTTAATACTTGCTTGTATATATTAAGAAATGATAAAAACACAATTTTTTTTTTAAAAAGGAACCCTTTCTTCATTTAAGTATGAGAAAAAGACAAAATTCAACCAAAAAATAAACGTAAAATAATAATAAAGAGTGAGAGAGAAGGCAATCATATATTTTGACCCTATATGTCTTCATAGAAAGGAGAAGACGGATTGACTTTCTTCTGAGTTCTCAAGAGAAAAAGTTTAGTAAAGCAGTTATATCAAAAAGAAAATTGAATCAAGAGAAAGAGGAGACAATTGAGGGACAAAAGTTACAATTTTTGTAACACTACATTATTTTTGCTATCAATTTTGATAGTTTTCATTCATGTTAGTGTGCTAAATGAGCTTGGAAGTTGTTGTAGATGATAGCTGGAAGCAACTCATAGCACATGTAATAATTGAAAACTGTTTCGTTCATGATAATATGCTAAATGAGTCGAGGAAATTGTTGTAGTGATAATTGGAAGTAACTCACGGCACATGCCACCAAATTCTACTATTTAAATTGTAACTTAATCTGTTTTGTTTAGTTCATCCTATATTCATGAAGGCACAATTACAGATATAGAATATTGGATTAGTTCATTGGGGTGGTAGGTAAAAGCATGGGTTGTAGATATGCCCCGTGGAGATGTCGTTGCCTCGATCGTGGCGGGACTGTGCGTGTGCCTTCGACATGCCTTGGCATCTACGCATTCCAGATGCTGGCCTACGGACTTTGCATTCTGTCTGTCTTGATACACGGACCAAGGAGTCTGACATGTGTGTGACTGAATGAGTGAGTAAACCCGTAAGATACAAGGAAGCTGATTGACAAGATCCCCCTTGCGGGATACATCATCGATAGAGTTTGATCTTCTAAAAAGGGTTTGATTGTGAGCATACCTGTTGGGACCCGAAAGATAGTGAACTATGCCTGAGTGAGGCGAAACCAGAGGAAACTATAGTGGAGGCCAGTGGCGATATTGACGTGCAAATCATTTGTTTGACTTGGGTATAAGGGTGAAATACTAATCAAATCGTCCAGTAGCTGGTCCCCTCCGAAATTTCCTTCAGGATAGCTAGAGCTCGCGTGTGAGTTCTATTGGACAAAGCCAATGATTGGAGGTATTGGGAGCAATGCCTTTGACCTATTCTCAAACTTTAAATAGGTAGGATGGCGTGGCTACTTTGTTGAGTCATGCCACGAAATCAAGAGCTTCAAGTAGGTCATTTTTGGTAAGCAAAATTGCCGATGTGGGATGAATCGGAAGTCAGGTTATGGTGCGCAAACTACGCGCTAAACTAAACAACACAAAGGGTATTAGTCAATTAAAGACAACAGGGACGGTGGTTATGGAAGTTGAAATCCACTAAGAAGTATGTAACAACTCACCTATCGAATCAGCTAGCCCCAGTGAGCTACCTATACCCAACCATTGGGGCAAGCGCCAAGCCTCGAGGAGAAGGAGAGTGCGGTAGTTAGCATTTAGCTCTAACTCTTATTATGTCATTCTTCATAAATTTAAATTGCCTCCTACTCTTGACATTTCATATTCTAGCTACATCTTTAGACTCTTTGAAAGTGGAGGTAAGGTGCGGGAGAAAAAAGGAGAGACAAAGGAAAGAGGTATAAGGAGGAAAGAAGGAAAGGGAGGAAGAGGAAAATAGAGGGAAAGAAAGAAGGAAGGAGAGGGGGGAAGAAGGAAGAGGGAGGGAACAAAGGGAGAGAATGGGAATAGTGGTGGTGGCATGTGATAAGTGGTGGTGTATGGTGGGTGGAAGAAGAAAGTAGCGATCAAGATTTTTTGTTATTTTTGTTAGGTGTATTAAGGTGTTGTTGCGGTGCTTTTAGATGTATTGCTGTAATATTATTTTTGAAAAATTAGTATATCAAAAATAGGCAATTTGAACAGATCCAAATAGTTTAGTTGGATGATACCATTTGAAAGAAAAACGATGTAAGGTGTGATAACATTTTAAAAATAAGAGAAGAGAAATACTTTTACTAGGACAAGATCGTTTGCACTGTGAAAATCAATCATGATTAGGGTGTGGTAGGAAGAAAAATAGGTTAGGCGATACAGGAGGAGAGAGTGTAAGTGAGAGATTTTGAATTCGAAACCTCCTATCAAGACCTTCCACTTATACTAAAAAAACTTTAAAAAAAGGGTTAATTACAATTAATCCCCTTAAGGTATACCTCATTTATCATTTTACCCCCTAACTTTTAATTTTGCTCACTTAACCCCCTATAGGACAAAATTACGCTTCCATTATTTTGACTTTTCATTTATCTTTTTTCCTCTCTTTTATTTCTTTTTCTCTTTCTTCTCTCTTTCGTCCTTGCCAATAGAAAACTCCATCTCAACGAAAATTTTTATTTTGAGCTTGTAATTGCACTTCTAGGTAAAGGTTTAAAAGGCATCAAAAACTAATTTTGATTTTTTGTATGATGCCACGTGTCACAAATTTCAATTGATGATTATTAATCAGGTCACAATTTCATCTTATGATATTTTCTTGAGAAAAAAATGAGAAACTAGAAAGGAAAGAAGAAAAATCAAAATTGAAAGAATTGAAAGGCTAAAAAAATTGTATTATAGGAAAGTGATTTAAACATTTTTTAATCATTTAAGGAGAAGATAGATCTCTGTAATTCCTCTTTTTTAATTTCAATCATTAAGATGAAGATTTTTATGGGAAAGAGGAAGAATTAAAGAAAGAAAAAAGATGCAAAGAAAATAAAAGAGCACAACAGGGGAAAGGAAAAAAAATAAAAGAGAAAACTAAGAGTTTAAAATAAGAGAGGGATAATTTTGTCCAATGAGGGACGAAGTGAAACAAAAAAATGATTAGGGGGTAAAATGAAAAATGAGATATACTTTAAGGGGATTAATTGTGATTAATGATTACGGTATGGTGATTACACGTCTGGAGTGGAGATTTGACTCCTAAAAAAGGGTTAATCACATTTTATCCCCTTAAAGAATACCCCATTTCTCAGTTTACCCCCTAACCTCTGATTTTGCTCACTTAACCCCCTTTAGGACAAAATTGCCCTTGCATTATTTTGACTTTTCATTTACCTTATTTTCCTTTCTTTTATTTCTTTTTTTCTTTCTTCTTTATTTAATTCTTTCTCTTTCCCACAAAAATCTTCACCTTAATGATTGAAATTAAAAAAGAGGAATTGCAGATATCTATCTTCTCCTTAAATGATTAAAAAAAATATTCAAATCACTTTCCTAAAATACAATTTTTTTAGTCTTTCAATTCTTTTAATTTTGGGTTTTCCTCTTTCCTTTCTAGTTTCTCATTTTATTCTCAAGAAAATATCATAAGATGAAATTGTTTTCCTTTCTTTTATTTCTTTTTCTCTTTCTTCTCTCTTTCATCCTTCCCAATAGAAATTCCATTTCAACGAAAATTTTTGTTTTGAGTTTGTAATTGCATATTTATAGGTGAAGGTTTAAAAAGCATCAAAAACTAATTTTGATTTTTTGTGTGATGCCACATGTCACAAATTTCAATTGATGATTATTAATCAAGTCACAATTTCATCTTAAGATATTTTCTTGAGAATAAAATGAGAAACTAGAAAGGAAAGAGGAAAACCCAAAATTAAAAGAATTGAAAGGCTAAAAAAATTGCATTTTAGGAAAGTAATTTGAATATTTTTTTAATTATTTAAGGAGAAGATAGATCTCTGCAATTCCTCTTTTTTAATTTCAATCATTAAGGTGAAGATTTTTGTGGGAAAGAGGAAGAATTAAATAAAGAAGAAAGAGAAAAAAAATAAAAGAAAGGAAAACAAGGTAAATAAAAAGTCAAAATAATGCAAGGGCAATTTTGTCCGAAAGGGGGTTAAGTGAGCAAAATTAAAGGTTAGGGGGCAAACTAAGAAATTGGGTATTCTTTAGGGGGATAAAATGGGATTAACCCCCTAAAAAATTGGACTAAACTTTCACTTGGATAAGGGTTGCCGATGGTTGGGCCTAAATTAAAGCCCAACTAAAATTCACTAGGCTTGGGGCAATTGAGGTTCAATTGGACTAATGCCCCACCCAATTAACAAACCTCTCATACAAAAAACTTGTACGTTACAGTTAAGAATTTATGAAATAATTCTATATTAGTGAACAATAACTTTATTTTCTTTAAAAAAAAATAACTTTATTTCACTTCACTAACTCTTTAATTATCAAACTATATAACTTTTATTTAGTTTACTATATGCTTGTATAATTATTACAAAATACTTATTTCGTAAACGTGTTTTTGTTGCAGAAAAATTAAAGTTGGCCCCATGTCAGCCCAATATTAATATAACTAATTGGAACGAAATTCCATTTATAGGCTGGGCTCAGGCCAGCAAGTAATATTTATTTCGAGATTTATTATTCTGGCCTGGCAGAAGAAAATTTTCATGAACGATGATGCTCATTCACAAGGCTTTGCTGGAAAGGTCAGATTTATTTTACTTTCAAAAAATGATGGATGAATAAAAGACATTCTGGAAGTTCACTCAGAAAAAAAAAATTATCAAAAACCTCTAATCTGATTGACAACCATTTCACCTACACGAAACATATTTCAACTTTGACATGAATGTCCTCCTTCCATTGATTCTACAGGTATCACATAAGGTGAATTCCAATCAGCTTCAAAAATTTCTTGAAGCTGTGAAACAATGGCACCATTGTATGTTCCAAAGCTGATACCGGCTGTGGTATAAAAGTAGTCCCATACCAGATTACTAGTGCTAATATGGGCTCGTACATCACTAACTGCATATTTTCCGTGGTTGACTCTTGTATATCCTGGATATAGATTTCCTGTGGCGGTACCCTTAGTCATGGCTGGTCCAGTTAAATTGTATCCTGGTACAATGTAGTATTTGATCTCGATTTTGCCGGAACATTTGTTGTACTTGGAAGAAGAGCATAGATTGTTGGAATACAGGAGAGACTTCAAGTATTGATCTGTGTTATTGATAAAATGAGCCCAGTATGCCACCAGTATCTTCACCTTTGCATGCTTGGAAAAGACTACCTACAATTGGCAGATGCAAAAGTTAGATAGAATAAGATGATGATCAACAGAATCTTTAAACATTTTCAGTTACTTCAAACAATTGAAACAGTCAGGAAGCACTTCAAAATTCTGATATCCATATGTATGAATATGAGATAGTTTGAGTTTTATGTCCTCTGTAAGAAAGATACAAGCAATGCAAGCTTTGATTTACCCAAAATGAAGTTGAAAAGCTCTGTTTTTTTTCCTTTTGGGTGGGGGGGGGGGTATGGGTTGAGACTTTTATATTAGAATAGCATTTCTCCTCTTTCCTCATTTATTTTCTTACATTGAGGGACCGGAGAGTGGGGAGGAAGACAAGCATCTGTAGGTGTTGAATGGGCAATAAAATCAGAGAAACAATACTAACTCTGAAATGGAGAAGCCACAAAGATGCTATGCCAGGAAAAAAGGACGGTTAAATGGAATAAGGAAGTACTGAATGTGTTCAAAACTTGGCCAAAATGTCCAATCATAAATGGATAAAGAGGAAAAGATGTTGACTAGTGATGTTTTGGTGAAAACTAACAAAATCACCTCAGATATAGCTGAAGAAAGCGATGCCCAGTAAACTTTGTTTGTCGTGTACTGTGATTGACCAAGCCAGTCCATGGTACTAATTCTAATGGTTGACCCCTTTCGTACTGATTTAATAGTATCCACCCAAGCCTGTTCATCTGTCTGGTACCTGCCAAATGATAGCTGCAATTAAGATGAAACATCAGTATCATGAGAACAATGGTTCTGTCATTGTTCTTATCCACAACATTTCATAAAGCACTACCAAGCGTGAAGTAAACTGACGAGCTGTTAGACGTTACTGTGTTTGCCAAACGCTTTTTTTTTTATCTTATTACCAACAAATTTTGGAAATAAGGGGTACCATGTACCTCAGATCATAAAGCTCTTACTTTTATGCTCTATTGTGCACTAAATATATCTTCTAGTAAAGAGTTTTACAGCAAGACAAACCTCTGGAGGCGCAAAGGATAGATAACTGGATTCAGTCTGCAATGTCGAACCATTGCATCCAGGTGTTTCAATTGGTATATGGAACATAGAAGGGTCTGACAGCATAGGATAACCAATTACATGGGGAATCTCCACAATATCATAAAGAGGTGTTCTGTCAAGGCATCAAGTAGAAGTCTTTATAACATCCAAAAATGAGTACAGTACAGAAGTAACTAATGTGTCTAAAAATTAACTTAATGAGGTATATGATAAACCATAAACTGAGCTCACATAACCATTAAAGAGTTGGCAGGGAACAGACATGAGGCAACATCATAATAAACTCTTCATTAGGAAATCTCGCCAAAGTCGCAGGACTTAGGTACACCTACTATGGAAATACATGTACTCTAAAGTTAAACAAGATCTAGCAGGGATCACAGTGCCACAGCTACAGTAAATCAATTATGCATGGGCAGCTCGTATACTATTGTAAGCTGTTGAGGTCCCTATAGCTTACGAGTAAGAGAAAATTATCTTTCAATCGTCTCATTTTTCAGATACCTTAAGTGTTTGAATTTCCTTATTCTCGTCCTAATTTCCTTATTCTTAGCATATGTCTCTGTGAAAACGTCAATAGTTTTTGTAGTCTGTGCTTTCTTATAGTGAAAGTACAGAAAATATGACTTTAGAAAAGCAAAGGATGGAAGAAATATATTGAATGTAGAGAGACTATAATATCCAGGCCATTAACTGATACTGCAAATAAAAGTTATAGCCATTCTGTTTTCAGGTTCAAGATTTTTAGACCTGGCAATGCAGGGGTCTAATGTCTCAAGTTTCCATTTTTGCAAATATATGAATCAAGTCACAAGTAATTGAATGTTTCATTCTTCTGGAAGAAGCTTGGATTGGAAACCTTTTTTTTTTTTTGGAGCATTGGATTAAAACTATTAACTTTTACTTTAAGATACAACTCCCATCATCCTAGTTCCAGGCTGAATTTATAGCCCAAACTGATTCAAGAATATCATCTAGCTAAATCAAAATAAGCCATTATCCTTAAAGGTGGATCATATATTTAGAGAGACAGCCACAAGCTTGAGACAGGGGGGTGACCATGATGTGCTACAGTATAACCGTAATTTTCACCATAAAATTGGTTGCATGGACTTGGTACTTGAAGCACTGAGATAGGAGAATGTCAACTTGAAAATACTTTCCTACAGCTTACTATGCAAAAATGGAAGGCTAAAATACCGAGGTTAAGAGGTTATATCTGACATGACACATTAGAACCAAAAAAAAAGTACAAAGTACTAATTCATTTCTTATAGATATGTACCTATAATCATGTGAATTGTAACTAAATAATTTTAGGGTTTATATACTTCATGTAGCTAACCTACTCCACCATGTATTTCAGAATAAATGTACAGTTTTCAACAAATGTATTGAATCATATTGAACATTGTCTTCGAAGCCAATATAGGGGCTCCTTCCACATCCTAACAAAAAGATAGATTAATCCAGTAGACACAAACAATGAAAAACAGACAATAACAGTATAATTATATACCTGAACATACCTGCATCTTCCTTTTGGATGAAGAAAATGTGACCAACAAGGAACCTTTCTTCTAACTTGCCATTGCTTGTCCCATGCTACTTTTGTATATGATGAAACATTAAGATGGGCAAGCTTCCATAGGTTGGCAAAGTAGGTACTAACTTTTCTTGCTATTGTTGGACAGCCAACAAGATATATTCCAAGTTCCTTCACCTAAAAAAAAAATTGGAAAGCCAGGTTATTTGATTGTCAACCAAGATGGACAATAAATGCCAGATGTGTGCATGATGCAGTGCTACAAGAAAAGAATAAAGATGATTGCAAGTGTATATAAATAAAGAATAATGTAAGTTTCGTGACTCTTTAATAGAACTAGCTTATATATATGAAGAAAAAAAGATAGAAGTATTAAAAAAAAAAAGTTCAAGTAATACTTTGCAAAATGACTAGAGAGGCCAGTTGTCTGATGGACAAAATTTTCACAATAATTGGATACAAGTATGAAGACATACTTACACTCTTGATTGCAATTGCAGATATTAATGCTCGTGGAATACTAAAAACAGTTATCATTTTCCTTTATTCAGTAATTATTGTGCTCCCTAGTACCTGAGTGAGAGATTTCCAGTCATTGTTTGCAGATCCGATATATACATCTTGACCATCAGATATCCAAACCTTTGTATGGACTACGCCTGATCCCCACCAATCACGAAGCAACAATGTGACGCTTTTCACATTTGGCATTCCTGATGCAAGATTGGATGGTTCGTTGGTGTAATCAGGATAAACTCCAGAGTGCTGCAAAAGTCTGAAAGATCATCAACTTCAAATGTGTCTAAAGCTTAGACACTTAAAGGTTCAATGGAGAAAAATGATCACTGGTTCCCTTTGTATAAATGCACACAAATATCAACTCAAAGTCCCCCAACAGCAAAAGGATAAGGTAGTATTTCAATTCAATAATTCCAGCAGGAGAGAAATAGAATACCTATCACAGAAGCTCATCATTCTGACCCACCAAACATAACGAATAGAGAAGTTATTAATACCATTTTAAGTAGAGCAATTTACTTAATCAGGGAGTAAAGCGATTAAAACAGGAAGTAAACGGCAAAACTTATTCTGATTGCAAAATTGACCCATCGAATTCTTAGCTCAATAAAGAACAGAAGCCCTGCAAACTCACAGAAGATCTACATTTTATTTTCCTTCATTTGTACTACATATATATTTTGTTTCCAGCACGTTCATGGTAGCATGCAAGATCATTTAAAAATTTAATACATGGTAACACTAACAGAAAATTTCCAAAGCAACAATGAAAAGTGCAATATTTTTGTGACATCCCAGCCAATAATTATGCTCTGAAGTATTCATTTTGGTACAGAATGTATCAGATAACAAACTTGAGTCATGCTAGAACTGCATTGAGTAGTATTTTCAGACATCTATGCTTAAAAATAAAATGCAATGACCTGATCTTTATATTACGGTTTGCTGCATTTTCTAGTTCTCTATATACTTCAAAGCCTTCATTAGCTCCAAATTTTTGCATCTCTTCTTTTGAATATCCATAATCTCCTGAACGCGGATCATTGGGCTGTGCTAGCAATTGCCAGTACTGTGCAATTATGTCGAGGGTCTCAGAAGAGTTGCCAGCCAACCATCGAAGTACATCAGCTGATAATGACAAAGACAAGAAAGTAAAAACAGGAAACAAGTATTTGCAACATCAGAGAAAAATGAAAAGAGAATTTAAGACTGAGGGGGAGAAGGAAAAAATTATGTTTCAATTCCAAAAGGAATCCTTTAAGATCTGCCGGGCCTCCATTTAGCACTCCACTTTTCTCAGAGACACAATGTTCTAGATCATTAGTTTCTTTTTCAGAATGATGTGATAAGGATCCCATCAAGGGTAATGCAATCTAGTTCTCTTTGGTAGATGAGTTGAGATACGAAATTACCTAATGGAACACCTCATATGAACTTATTTCCGATGGTACAGACCTTATGATGATTCTATCTGTTGGCAATAGGACGCATAAGTACGTCTCTAGTTAGCATTATTGATACAATTTCCACCCAAAAAAAGGGCAAATAAGGCAATGGATTTGGCCTAGCATTTTAGCAGCTATTTGCATTCAACCAAAAAGAAGCCGATTCTCGAAACGACATAGATAGCTAAAACCCTTTTCAGAAAAAAGGAAAATTAACAGTTCACAAGACAAAATAATTTAAAAAAAAATTAAATTTCAACACAAATTTATTAATAGCAAAAATCCATTCCAAAAAAAATAAACAAGAAATGTTCAACAGCAAAAAGCCAATTCAGAAACAAAAATACCTAAAAGCTTAAACAAGAAAAGAAGTGAAATTTCAACCAGAAAAAGAAAAACAGAGAAAGCATAATATGCAGGGAAGTTTAAGACATTTCACCAGAGGAGAGGACGCCGGGGACGCGAGGGAGGTGAGGCATATCGGTGGGAATTGATTGAACCAACCACGCTTTACATTGTTCATTTTCTTCTTCATCAGCATCGCCGGCTGGGAAACGAGAGTCGTAGGAATGGGCTCCAACGATTTTGATGGGGCAGCTCAAACAACTGTTGATAATCACTAAAAAGAGGATAAAAAGAAGAAAAAGCGTGATGGGCTGTGTTGATTTCTTCCTCATCATTGGTTCTTTACTTCTTTTCTGGGCTTTCTATGATTGCTTGATTGATTCTTGATATGTAGTGACTAGTGAGTACTAAATACAGTGCTTGAGTGGTAAATTAAATTGCAGCTGAAATTGCCATGGAATAGCTGAAAAAGATGCCATTTCCTGGTGGGATATTCATTGACTATTCAGTAATCTGGCTTGTGCATGTGGGAATATCTAGTTTTTTATAGGGGATAATATCAGAAACCTCCCCTGAGGTTTCTTGAAATATCACTAAGCTCCCCCCACATTTTAGAAATCTCTCTTACCACCCTTTGAATTGACATTTTCTTAACAATGTCAGCCCCTCTAAGCAAAAGTAACAATAGAAAATGCATTTTGGAGGAGGGAGAGTATTTTAGTTCCCTTCATACCCTTAGGTTGACTGATACAGTGACATAAGAAAGTTGTAGTAGGTGGAAAATGTGAATTGGAGAGTATTTTTCTGGAGCACTGACCGTTGGACATGCAACGACTACTTTGAGTGCTTCCAGTTTCTCCTTTAAAAGGTGAAACTACCCCTTGAAATAGCTGCGCAGATGGAGAGGTAACTTGGCAAAGAAATGGCTAGTTCATCCTTTAATGAGGACACTCATACAATTAAACTAATTAAACTCATCCTTTAGGGTTTATGAAATGGATGCATTTAATTAAGTAACTAATTAAACTAATTAAATTACCTACGAGTATTACTTTCACATAATTAATTTATATTAAATACAAAACCTATCAGTTTCCCTTTCGTAAAAATATGAGTGTAATATTTTTTGAATTTTACTTACAACCATTTGTATATTTAATATAAATTAAATGATTCAGAATAAAATGCTCATAAATAGCTATTACTTTGTTCGTGTAATAGATGAAACCTATAAAGAGCTGATATGTTATGGACAATTTCTTTTTTTTTTTTTTTTTTACTTTCACGTATTTAATTTATATTAAATACAAAACCTACTAGTTTCCTTTCGTAAAAATATTAGTATATCACTTTTTAAATTTTACTTACAAACATTTATGTATTTAATATAAATTATATGATTCAGAGTAAAATGCCTATAAATAACTGGTACTTTATTCATATAATAGAAGAAACCCGTAAAGAGCTAGTAAAAAGTGGTTAATTTCTTTTTTTACTTTCACGTATTTAATTTATGTTAAATACAAAACCTACTAGTTTCCTTTCGTAATAATATTAGTGTAACACTTTTTGAATTTCACTTATAAACATTTATGTATTTAATATAAATTAAATGATTCAAAGTAAAATGCTCATAAATAGCTAGTACTTTATTCATATAATGGAAGAAACTCGTAAAGAACTGGAATGTTATGGACAATTTTTTTTTACTTTCAAATACTTCATTTATATTTAAGGGAGGTTACTGCTATTTCTGTAAAAATATTTGTGTAATGACTTTTGAATTTTATTTGCAAATATTTATATATTTAACATAACTTAAATGATTCAGAATAAAATGCCCATTAAAACCTGATACTTGGTTCATGTAATAGAGAAAAGCCATAAAGAGTTGGTACTTTATGGGATATTTCTTTCTTAAAAAATATTTAATTTATATTAAATAGATAACCTATTAGTTTTTTTTCCTAAGAAATTACTGTAACATTTTTTGAATTTTACTTAAAAATATTTATATATTTATTATAAATTGAATGTTTGAGAGTAAAATGTCCCCAAAAAGCTTTAAGCGTAAAATATTTAATTGTTTTAATTTCTTTTCTTTAAATTTTTTTCCTTTTATAAGCTGAATAAGGTAACAGCAGAAACAAGGGTATTATTGGCAACTGATGAAGTCAACTAGCTACTTCTGACCCCACAATCACTTGAGGGGTGGTAAGAGAGATTTTCAAAATGTGGGGGGAGCTTAGTGATATTTCAAGAAACCTCAGGGGAGGTTTCTAATAATTTCACTGAGCTCTCCTGTGATTTAAAAAATTATACTTATCTACCTTGATTTGATAGTTTTAGTAATAAAATTTTAAAATAATATTGACTTGATCAATTTTTTAAATAAATACCAAAAAAATGCCCTTATGTAATGAGTTTTAATTTATTTTCCTATATAATTATAAGATTATCTAGTATAATTATAAGGAAAAGGTTTCAAATTTTCATGTCCATACCTACTATTTGATAAACAACTATAATAATAATTTTATCATTATGATAGGTTACTTTTGATGGTACTTTATTATGGATTTAGATTTATAAGATAGAAAAGAAAATGTTGAAATAATTAATTTAGAGTTTATGAATTTTTCGAGTAGTGGAATTATCATAATTTAGTAATGATTTTGGGTCATTTTTTGATTTATTATTAATTTTAGTACCAAAAAATCAAAAACAAAGATCAGCAAAAATATTAGATTACATATAAAATTAACTCATCAAAAAAATTACTAGTTCGATATTTGGTTACAATAGAAACTAGAAACAATAAGAAGGAATAAGAAAAAAAAAGGAAAAATAATGAAAAAATAATTTTAAAACTCATTCTAAATACACGGATACCAAATAAGGGAATTTCATTAAAATATTTAAGGGTAAAATTGTCATTTTAAATAATAAGGGAGGTTTGTGCAATTTTTCAAACCTCAAGGGAGTTCAGTAAAATTATCAGAAACCTCAAGGGAGGTTTTTTAAATTATCCCTTTCTATATTCAACGGATTGGCCTGGTTTGACTTTGAAAGCAACAGCCCCAACAGGTGTGATGGTCCTTGTGGATCTTGCTCAAGAAACTTTTTTTTTTCTTTTATTGGTTAATTAGAGAATATCAACCTATTTCCTGATCTAATACATTCTTGATAGAACCATAAATTGGATTTTTTTTAATGTAAGGAACAGTAAGAAGCAAAAATGAAATAGCTTTCAATTAAATCAACAATGCGTCGGTTTGGGCAAAAAAAATATATACTTAATGGCATGCTTTTATCCACAAATTACGAATCTTGTTTTATTTTTGTGGAGGTCTTATTTGTACTTGCATTCTGTACATATGAAATCGCAAGTTTATTCCAAAATCACATTAGGAAAAAGTTAGATTTGCTAAATTGATTGCATCAAATTAGGAAAAAGTTATCAAGTCTAAAGGTCGGTTTGATCCAATTGAAGAAAGAGGGGGGCAAAGTGACAATCATGTACTTTTTGAAGGCTCATTTTGTAATTAACCCCCTTCTGTTTTCTTTGGAGTATCTGCTATAGGAGGTTTTATGTGAGCATTTGAAGGAAAATCATAGGTACTTGTTAGGTTTTGTAAAACTTTCTAAATTTGATATAATGAACAACACTTTAAACATTGTAGAATAATTGTTCTCATGGTATCATAGATGCTATTAATGCCATAATGAAGTATTATGGCTGTTCTGGATATTTTGCAAGTAATATTGGTCAAAGCTGCTTGCCTAGGGGCTGAGCTTTGAGCTTTCTGGTTAGGGCTTCAAGCTCTGGAGATTTGGGGTGTAAACATGGGGATCAACTCTGTTTACCATGCTAACAGCTAATTCAAATATGAATATTTTAAATTGACATAAATGTTGTTCAAATGATACTCCCACTATAGACTAGTTAGATTACAATTATCATAGAAAAAGAAATCTTAATAGAATAAACAGCAGAAACAAGAGAAGAAATCAAGATGTGGAAGCTGATTACACATTCCTGCAGGAAAAACACCTCTATTCCCTGTGCAAAATAAATCCAACATCTACTACAATAAAATCCTAGTAATTTTTTACATTTCAGAAGTTGAGTTCCCTTCATTTCTGGCGAGCGTACCTTGTTGATAAGTTTCATGAAATGGAATGCCTCCTTTGTCTTGAAGATGAACCAGAAGACTTGATCTCCCCTTGAATAATCGACCTCGGGCTCTGGGAACTAGCTGAGGTCTCAGAGCTCCGGTTCTCGGCATTTCCATTTCCTTTCCCGACAACCCACAGTTTATCAAATATCCTCCTAGAGCGAGATGGTAGCAACTGTGCGCCACTACCTCTATTTTTACTCCCCTTTTTGGCCAACTTTCCAGGTTTTGGCAGATCTTCATCTTTCACCTTCATTTGACTCAGTTGTCTTGCCAATGACTTGCCATTTTCGGATCCCATCCTCTGCCATTCTTCATCTGCGTTTCTTGTGGAAGCTAATGCATCATGGGTGCTGTTGTCCATGGTCTGAACGCCAGCAGTTGTTCTAACTTGCTCAAAGTATAGAACTTGAACCACAACGCGAAGTGGCAGCCTGTCATTTTGTGCAGCATGCATAGATGCATCTGTAGTCAATTTCTTGGCATCCATTAGGCTGCATAGATTCTTCCTATCAGCTTTTGTTAAGGTCGGATGCTCCTGCACAAAACCAACATATTAGCTACTTATAAAACTCCTTTTTCCATTATCGCTCTTTTATTTAATGTTCAGCATGTAAGAGTATGTAGGCTGAGCCTAATATCAATATCAGAATTCAGATGTAAAGCCCTTCATTAGAAAGCAGTTTTGTGGCTTCTAAAGAACCTGATGGCCAAAATATTGAATGTATCCCGAAAAATAAGAGGCAGAAAAAACCCACCTTAAGATAGATGTCAATGGCTTTATATAGTCCATCATGTATTGGTCGTGCTGACTCTGGAACCAACTGAGACAATTCAGTGAAACTAGAAAGTATAAGGTTTGGATCACAAGCTATTTCAGCCAGATAGCTGTCAACAAGTCTACCAACATTTAACCAGGTTCCTCGGGCCAAAACTAAGCCAGTGATTCCCTTCTCACTTTTCTGAATGGCATTCAAATCCTGATTATTCATTTCATGGGACACGAAAAGGTTAACCAGACGCTTGACAAGTTCAATGTCATAAGTTGTGGATTGGGGAGATCTTGCAGGGACCAACAGGTCAATAGCAGAAGCCTCATCCAACTTTAAGCTGATGCTCTCTATTAGGTCTTCTCTTAATGCATCATCTGCTCCAACTAGAATAGCAACTTTTAATAATTTAAGCAAGAAACTGCAGGAACAACCAGTACTTTTGTCAAAAGGCAATAAGCATATAATTGTTTCAACCAAAGATTTGTTCCTTCTGTTATGAACTTCAGATACCAAAGCATCAATTGAATCAGGAAGCCATCTGACAGCATAAGTCTTTAATGCCTCTCCTATTATCTTACCCTGCATTCTTCCCTTCGACTTTACTGCAATCATAACTCGCTTGTAGAGGTCAATCTCAAGTTCACATAAATCTTCGATCCACCAATCCTTGGGCACAGACTCCAATTTTCCTGGAATTTTTAAACCATCATCAAATTTTTTTTCTGTGGCTGCTAACTTTCGGTTGTAGGTATAGCTCCAGGTTATATTTGAAGGATCCACTGAGGTTTTAGATGCAATAGAATCTATACATCTACCCACTATCTTTAGATCTTCAGACCATGGTAGAAGAGATTTTGTGGTCTGCAAAACTATAATCGAGTCTTTCCAGCCACGGAAGACACTGGTGTTGAGGAACACCTCAATTTTGAAAATAAGGTTTCCACGATCCACATCCTCAGTCATCTCAAGGTATTCAGCTGCACAGCGAGCTGCTACAACATTGTAAGGGTTAAGAGTGACTGTCATTCCGTAGCAGAATTTAGCACATATTTCAAATGCTTTTGGTCCACCAGGAAAATTAATCAATTGAATTTCATCAACATTCTCCTCATTGCCTCTAGATACAAGTTTTTGCAGATGATTGCTCTTGGACAAGAGAGGGAACTGCAAGAAGCAAGATGAAGCATGATAAATTAATATCACATCCACAAACTAGCCAGTATTTACACTGATCAGCAGGGTCAAGAGCTTGTACTTTCCACTTGACTCTTCATACTAGGAGGCAATTATTTTCATTATCAAGTATATTAACCTGAGAGAAACACAACCTTCCAAGAAAATATAATGATCAACTAACTTGACAAGTTTATTTTGTGACATTTGGATTATGCAGCAAATTGGAACTGTCATATTCTTCAATTCATCAAACTACTAAGAGGATTAGAACACTTGTTCCACAGAATGCAGCCCAGCAACGAAGTTTAATAATAAGTATAGACATCAATTGGACTCTGATTTGTCATTTACTACAAAGCTTTTTTACTTTTATTTGTACAAACTTATACAAGGAACTAACTAATAGAAAGGATTGATATTTTTTGCTAAATAAGGTCATTTGCATTCCCATGGTGAGGTCATCCAACAAAGCCAGGTCATAGGCTTATGTATTCAGACTTTGCCACAAGAAGAACGTTGCAGAAACTATGTATTCATACTTTGCCACAAGAAGAACGTTGCAGAAACTATCTTTCTATTTTTCGTTTTTCCATTTTCCAGCAAGAAATAACTCCACCTTATTGGTTTCACATCATTGAAGTCATTTGTTTTTGCACCTTTAAAAACTAAAAAACCAAAATAAATTCTTCATTGGAATGACTCTGCAATGAAAATTACCTTGTGAAGATAAAATTTAATTTCGCCTACTGTAACGATAACATCTGTTGCCAACTCAGATGAAACATACCTGCATGCAGAGGACAAAATAGTTCATTAACAATCTAGAATAGAGCTGCGACACTGTAGAAACTCTCAATTAGAGTTTGGCATCAGCAAATAGAGAACATGATCCACAAAGTTAGCTCCAGTTATTCCAAAAAGCTGCAATATTCAACCTTTAAGGTTTAAACTGGATAAATTTTGCACCATAAATATTACCAAATCCTATTTTGAGTGACCAAATGGTTCCAGCAAAGTGGGTATCAAATCAAAAAATTCGTATATAAGCTATCTATCCTTTTTCGGAGGCAGTTAACTAATGAAATCACTCTGAAAATATAGCAGCCGTTTAATCCCAAACTTTGACATCACGTAAATTTTATTGTCTTTGCATCCAATTTTTCTACAGCAGTTCTAACAGCACAAGTCTGAAAATAGCTCCAGTGTCAGGGCAAATTTAAAGTGACACTATTCAATCAGCTAACACAGCTAATCTTCTTTTCATATGATCATTGTACCATGTACACTAGTTTAGACCTTATTGGTGTTAAATTAAAAATTAAAAAAGTGAACCAAACGAAGAAGGACAACCCAAAAGATGCCTATGGGGCTAACTAAAGTAAGCCGGAAATCATGACGGTCATATTCTATATACTTCTATTTCCAATTTATAATGTAACAAGTCCAACCTTGACATTAAAGAAATCTTAACTCTGGCCTCTCTCTTAATGTAGTACTACCATACTATGTGGTAAGTACAGTTCCAAGTGTTTAAACATAAGCAGCAAAAATTTGAGCTCAAACAATAAAAGATTCAGCAAATTAGGTCCTATCCCATATGACTTTACTTCAATTGGACCACAAGCTAATCAAAATTAGACAGCTTAATAACTGGACCACCTTTCCAGTTCTCTCCAGCTAGCCAACCCCAAAACCCTTGAGGATTAGAATAATCAATAGATCAGAAAAGGAAGACATTAAATAATACTACTCCCGTCATGTTGAGCCAATAATTTTCCAAACCACAGGAAGCTCGATCAGTGAACTTGTAAACTAGACACTTAGCAAATCCTTTTCCTATTTGTCCTTGTCTGAAACTTAATACTTGGTAAAATACATCACACACTATCAACAAATTTCAGACCATGATCTGCATGTGCCATCTTATTAAATAAAAACGCAAACTTGCTCACACAAACAGGAAAAAAGGGCAACAAATGAATAGATACTATAGTAGTAGCACGATTATAATGAAAGTTTCTATCACTACTAGTAACAGGAAAAAAAAAGCAAAAGACATATGATATCATTAGGGCTCAGAAAATAGTGAATAAAAACATTTATTTTCAGAGTTTTAAAAAAGAATATACAGAATGCAAGAAATTGGAGAAAAGAGCAATATTCAGGATAAAGAGGAGAAAGAATCCAGAAATCTGACATTTTTTTACCAAAAACCAGAGCACCAAGAAAATAAAAATTCCACTTACCTGATACTGTTCCCTTCAGCTTGAAATGCGTCAGGCTTAGAACCCAATTTCATAAACTTCATTTTTCTCTGCGCAAAACACACTCAGAGAACCGCTTATACGGAAAACTCCTCACACAGAAAACCCCTCCAACTATACTGTTCTGCTTTTAAAGGAACAGTTAAAATCAAACACTCAATACCACAAACTGAAAGGAACAAGACTCTGAGAAAGAATTTTTTTTCTGGGCTCTGAGAAAATGCACTGCTAAAACTGGACAACCAAAAAACAAAAAGCACCAAACTTTGTTCTCTTTTTTCACCCTTATACAATCACAAGAAAACAAGGACACAAGCTTTCAGAAGAAAAGCACAAAAAAATCCAAAACAAAGGGAAAACAACCACCAAGAAATTATCTTTATCTTCACTCGATGCTCTGTCTTTCAGACTTTTCCTCCACACCACAGCTCAGCACCTCGACTCTTGAGCTCATGACCTCCAGCAGCTGAACAAGAGAGATTTCAGTTCTCAAGTCCCCTTGCATTTGCCTTTTTCTTCTTGACCATAGTATTAGTACAATCAAGAATTCATGACATTGATGACATTTCCTAGTATTATTGTCGTCTAATATTGAAAACTCACCCAACTACCCAAGAAAAATAAAGGGGTCAGCTGGTCACTGGTCAGTGGCCTTAAATTCTAGCCGCCTTTGCCTTTACTCTTCGCTGATTCTCCAAGATCTCTTCTGGGCTGCTCCCATATCTCAAAAATAATGTCAGCCCTTTTCCTTGTTTTCCCTACAGAGGATACTACTGATGTAGTTGTCGCTCTCCTAAGACACTGAAGTTTGCAGGACGTGAGAGAATGTGCGTGGGTTGTGGTGTTTTCAGTTGTAGGAAGTGCGTGAGTGTGTGTAATGGGACTCTGTAATTGTGTAGGGGACTGTAGAGACTAGAGAGTGACAGACCTTTTAGAGCTTGGGTTGGGGGGGGGGGGGGGGGGGGAGCTTTTTTCAGTCTTTCTGAGTAAGCTTTTCTGCAGCCTCAGCACGCCAGCTTTCAAGTGGACGGTTTTGCCCCTGGTGATTTTGTGTATTTTCATAGTAATGTTGAAAAAAATAAAATAATGGTAGCATATTTGCAAATATTTAGGAAAAATTTTGTAAATATTATCCTGCTCTCTCACGTGATAAACATATAATTTTCAATCACTTTTTATGTTACATATATCATATTACAAAATATACTACATTACCCTAGAAGAGGTTTATAAAATTTTTGTTTGTTTAGGGTTACGACATCAATACTACACTAGGTAACCATTTCAAGATTTATGTCCTAAACAATAAACATGTAAAAATTGGTACCTATTCATCCATTTGTTGACCATTTTTTCAATAATTTTTCAAAATTCTTTAGTTATGGTTGCGTATATAACTTCTTTGTTTGTAAGGTGCAGCAGTTTTTAGAGAGATTTTTAGGGATGAAAAAGGAAAAGGATTCTCTTGTTATTAGGGAGGGTTGGAATTTGGAACTACCGCAAGCTTGACGCCAGAGCTCTCGAGCATTACATCAGGATTTCATATATTTCAAAAGGCTTTCACAAATTTACTCCAGAGTTGGATTAAAAGGTGAATATTTATTGGATTATTCGTTTATACACTTGTAACATATATGCTATCAATTTCAGATGAATGATAATTATGCAAAATTTTGAATTTAAAATTCGACTTTTATACACATATCAAGGCTGTAAATAATCAAATCGAGTCGAGTTTTGACCTAATTGAACTGACCTTCTACTCAATTTTAGCAAACTTGATCTCATCGAACTCTCAATATAAAATTCGATCTTGACTTCAAATTCGAGTCAAGTCAAACTTGAGCTCGAACTTGCTAGAGTTTTAAAAAAAATAATTATTTTATTTTTTAAAAATATATATAAAATAGTAATTTTTCATTAATAAATAATAAAATATTAGATATATATATGTAATTTTATTGTCAAAATAAAAAATAAAATGTGTATATACATATACATATATATAATTGAGTTGACTCATAAACTAATGAGTCGAGTTTTTTTGTGCTCGAACTCAACTTAGTCAACTTGAGCTTGATATTGATCGAATCCGAATCGAGTTTTGATCGAATCAACTCACGAGCGCTTATAAGTAACTTGATTTATTTGCAACCCTACATATCATAGATTTAACGATGACAGTATATATATATTATTAATGTATATAAGATTTACTCGGAGAGATTTATTAAACAACAAATGTGAAATGCCTCCTCATGTTTGGGCATTAATAACTAATTGAAAGACTTACTGGCAAAGAATTCAAGTTAGATTTCAACACACGCATAAGAAGGGGAACATGTGCATAAATTTCTTTGTAAATTTTGGGTGTCAAATCTAAAACACTCATGTTATTATTAATTTTTTTTATAGTTGACCAGTCGTTAGATTATGTCCTTTGATTTTTACAAACATTTTGGGGGTAAACTGGGAGAGACTCGATTAACTTGTTTCTTATAAATATTTTAAGCACTCCATTCGCTACCAAAAAAGCAAATGGTATTTATTATAATTTGATAGTACTTCTTTTTCGCAAACTGGCTTGTTTGGATTGCATTATTTGCAGAAATTTTTTGTGGGTTTCTATGAGAACATTTCTTATCACATTTTCTAGTTTTTTTTACCTCACATATATCATATTTAAAAAAATGTATTACAGTATATTTTTCTACAAAAAATCTTAAAAATTACTATCCAAATAGGCTCCAAGAAAATTAGTACTCTGAATGAATCATGAATTAAGTGGCTTAGAAAAATTAACCACCACAGCTTACGTATGAATTTGTGGATGGAGTATCATGTTTTTTTCCCCTTTCACAGATTTATGTATATTCAGGTAGCTAGTAATATGTTGATTTTTTAACTAAAAATAAAGAAAAATGTTATTTGCACTCCATTTTTTGTTGATTGCACTCTCACTATTTATTTTATCATATAATCTAATAAATGAAATTATATGATAAAAATGGTAGTGGGAGTGTGTTTAACCAAAATTGGAGTGCAAATAACATTTCTCAATATTTATTTTAGGATGGGAAAATGACCTGTTTCATCCCTTACATTTCGTAAAAATATTCTTTTTGTTCCTCACTTTTAAAATGAAACAAATTTGTCCCTGACATTTAAAAATTAAAGCTATTACATCCCTGAACCTAATTTTCAATCTAAATCAAACCATCCAATAACCCAGTAATAAATTTCAAAAATAGAATTGACAGATCACTCGGTCAACTTCATCATATTTACATGACATTTATTAGACCAAAAAAATAAAAAAAATAACATAAAAGCCATTCTTTGTCTTGGAATAGTACAGTTTTTTTTGGATAAATCTTTTCATGCACTATTAGTATATCCGATTGCGAATCTAGATGTATATCATAAATATAAAATTTGATGTTTAAATTTAAATTAAAATGATATGACGGTACATAAAACCGTCAGTGTATACAATGATAATGTAGGAAAGATTAATTTTTCTTTTTTATGTTATAATTTTTTATTTTTTCTTTCTAGGTTTATTAAATTTCGCATGAATATCAAGTTGAGTTAACCAAGTGATCTACCAATTATATCTCCAAAATTTGTAATCAGGTTGATTGGTGGTTTGATTCAAATTGAAATTTGGGTTCAGGGATGTAATAACTTCAGTTTTTAAATGTCAAGGACGAAATTGTTTCGTTTTAAAAGTAAGGGACGAAAAGAATATTTTTGTGAAATGTAAAGGATGAAACCGATCATTTTCCCTTTTAGGATTAATCTTTCCTACATTGACAGTGTATACACCATCAGCATTGGATGAATGACAGCTATGCAAAATTTGAATTTGAAATCCAACTTTCACACATGTATCATGAATCCAATGGTGACAGTGTGTACACTGTCAGTGTATATAAGGTTTACTTTTTATTTATTATATAATATAATAATGAAATTCTATGATAAAAATGATAGTGGAAGTGTGTTTAATAAAAATTGGAGTGCAAATAACATTTCTCAAAATAAAATAAAAAGGAATGTATTAATATAATGTAGTTGTTTGAAAAATATTTATAGGTCCATCTAAATGGACATCCATTAAGATATATTTCAGGTGTTATATTTTTTAAAATATACAATTAATTAGAAAAAATAAATAAATACAAGGGAGGGTAAATCAGATTAAATAGGGAATGTATATAAATGCAATGGAGGTTAGGTAAATTTTGGAAGTGTTAAAAAGTTCCCAATGGACATAGAAAAACCCATACTTTATATATGATGGAAGAAATTTTGAAAGAGACTATATTAACTGATCACTAAGCTTGATTTTTTTTTTTTTTTTTTGTCAATTGTCAACCCTACTCCTACTCTATCTACGGAGAGACTCAACTGAGCCTATGGGGACCGATGGGGACAGAACCACCACCGGACCAGACGGGTGCACTACGCACTCGTCTGGATTTGAAGCAGAGCCACAAGAGTGGTTCCCACCCCACCCCACCAAAGCCTTAAGGGCCACCCCACCAAAGCCTTAAGGGCTTGGTGGTGGCCACCAACCCAAGAGCTGGTGGTTATCACTAAGCTTGATTTGAACGACTCTTACTTTCATTTAAGGGAATGTAAATAAGAGAAGGGCAATAATTCCATAATGAAGAAAATGATGAAAGATTTCCAAATGGCATAAGTCTAAAGCATCTATAAAATCAATTGTAGTTAATGAGAGGTAATTAATATAATTAGTCAAAATTCAACCATTCAAAAAAAATCCGTTGACTAGTTGACTAAGCCTATGAGGTTTGACTAAGGCCTGGGCTGTTCAATTCGTGAATTCTGTGATTTTATGTTTTAAGGAAGTCCAGTCAATCAAATCAGCCATAAATCAAAGAATTTATTCCCGATGCATACACATTTTTGAAACATTCCCACAAAATTTTTTCGAACAAATGTAAAAACATACAAATTAAACTTTTCCTTTGGAAGCCAATGATGTCATTAATATACTGTTGCATACATAAGAATGAAGTTGATTTTAGTTTTACATAATATCTCAAAATCATTTTAAATCAACCAATAATTGTTATTTTGCAAATTTCTCATACATCGGCTATTATTATTCCCGAATGAACCAATAATTGTTATTTTATTTTCTTCATTGATTTTCTAAATGTACTGTTGAGGAAAATTTATACAACATTCATATGCAAAAAAAAAATCTATATATATTTTTGCCTTGCCTAATCTAATAACTAGTATAGATAAATGGTACTAGATAACTACTGATTCGTGCTGGATGGGATATTCTTGAATGCAAAGGATAATGTGGTACCTCACTGTAGTCGCCAGAACGAAAATGTGGTACCTCTTTAAGTGGTTGACTTGAACGAGTTCCACAGCAACGTCATTGCGGTCAATTTCTTCGTTAATTTCCCAACCAACTTTGGTCCCTTCATTCAATCTTTGTTAGGATAAATATCCAAAACATTCTAACATTCTGTAGTAGCTGCACAAGCAATTAGTTGTGGGTTTTTCTTAAGTTAAAAGCTATTTAGAGGCGTCAGCATTCGAATATGACTTGTGCTTTTTAAGTTACTAAAGCCTTTCTTGATTTTGAAGAGGACTTCTTCAGCTTTGGTCACATTGTGGATGATATTAGTGGCAAGGTTTAAGCAATTACATAACCACAGTGGTGAATGGCGGTCAAGTAAGGATTATTAGAATTCTTCCCGCGGTTAAGTTCAAAATTTAATCCTGAACCTGGCAATTGGAGATGGAAAAGATGTGGAGAATGGTGGGAGATGAAAAAGAAAAGGTCCTGCTAGATCATAAGATTCTAAAATTCATTTATGTGACTGGGTATTGCTTCACTTTTTTTTGAGTATTGGTTCACTAATGGATGGGGAATTTTTTTGGGTGTTGGTGGGGTGGGGAAGACCCTTGAACTCCTATGGGCAAGTGTATAGAGTTCTACCAATAGTCCTTAAGTAATACCCCAGAGTTTTTGTTAAATATCCTCAGCTCCCAAACTTTTCCCTTTTTCTTTTTAAATGCTAGTCTATACGCTAACATATTTTGATTTGGTGGATCTTGTATTATTTCTTTGTTCACAAAGGATAAATTTCTTATTTGACCACGTGTTGCATTGTAGCATTGATAGGTTGTAATTTGTTGCTAAATTTTTAATTATTTTTTCCCTGATTTTAACCAAATATTATTTTAATTGATAGATTCTATATATATTTGATTAATTGTGCTAATTGTCGGGAGGTGGAGCAAAAAGTGATAAAAGAAGTGATTTTTCAAGAATTACTGTCAAGTCCAGATGATTCGAGAATTTACTACACATGGGATTTCCTAGTTCGTGTCAAATATGGACATCTTTGGTGGAATTTGGAAGACTTTAATTATCTTTATTAGTTGAGAGTTGAATTAGGAAACATGAATTATTATTGTTTTTATTTCCTTTTTTTCTAATTAGGCAGTAGGCCTTTATTATGAGTAGGAGATATCAAGCAGGAAGCAAAAGAACAAGGGAAGTCGGCCGAGTCGCGTTTGATTAGTATTTCTTAGGGAGGAAAGTCGGCTATATATATTAGCAGACTAGTCACATAGATAAAGTTTTATCTTTGTTTTGGTTGACCGCATGTCTTCATGTTGGGAATTTTCTCAACAATGAAGAACTAAATTCTCGTTTTCTAGTTAAAGGTCAACTTGAAGATTCGGTTCCAAACATCTGTGAGATGAAATTATTTTTATTTATTTCTTTTATTCACTGGTATTCGTATGTTTTTTGGTTTAATTTCTTATGATTATTTTGTTATTTGAATGTCAAGGACCCGATATTCGAATTAACCTAATAATCTACCGTCAAATTAACCGATTAAATTTGTAATTGTTTGATTGGTTAATACTAGTAGCGACTAGCGTAATTGGTCCCATGTTAGGGAGACATATAATCTAATTTAAACAAACTCTCGTAGCGTGTTTGTTAGTTAATGTTGGACTTTTCTAATTCTGAATGCAATCGAAAAATTAAATCCTACGGTTGTACTTAGAGTTATTTCTTGGTTAGGGAAATATTTAATGGTCGTACCTTGACTATCGAAAAAGTAAGGAAAAGTTGGTTGTTTATCGCGTGTATGGCAACTATAACTAATCTATTAACGAATAATTGAATTATCTTTGCATCAATGATCAATTGAATGAACCATATTTGAAAAGTTGCACCTTTGGCTGGAGTCGTATCTATTATTGATTAATTTTTGTTTATTTTCGTGAGTTGCTTTTATTTAGTTAATTAGTTATTTTTATATTTTTGTAAAAACCCCCATCTCTTGACTGTAAAAGAAATAAATTATCCTCAATCCCCGTGAATTCGATCCTACTCACCGCTATATACAAAATTTGTATTTTTCTTGAGTAGGTAATTATTATTGCACAGGCTCGACACATGTCAAGCATTGATGTGATTTTTATACTTTTCTTGAAAAAATGACTTCAATTGATTCAGTTTTTTTTGTCCTTTACATTAATTCTTAATAACAAAACTTAGTGCTAACATTTTTTTAATTCTTCATTAAATTTATTGAACATCAAAGGGAACTAGAATATTTTTACAATTTAGTATAGTAAGTATGAAATTTTTTTTTGACAATTTATTACATTTTTCTAATTTGTTCCACATTTATAGTTCTTTGGAATGAAAAACAAAAGGGTGAGAAATAGTCATTTGACTTTTGTGCAAATTTATAACTGTTGTTCCGCTAGAATAAAAATACAAATGTTAAATAGAAAAATTAACAATAGTTATAATAATAATTATAACAATAATAAAATTAACTATAATAAGATAGTTAAAATAATAATATAATAATGCACAAATGTGGAGGGTTGAGGCACAGATATTTCGCTTCCTTTAAAGTGATTTAAGTTTCTGCGGAAGAATCAACTCTGATGCAGCAGAATCTCCGACTTGTCACCCCCAAGATACAACAACCCATTCATACTTGCTGTCACTCTCATTAGTCTTCACAACTAAGAGAGTATAGCTCCACTAATACCAATTTTTTCTTGCCAATCTATGAGATAGAAAATAACAAAGGAGTGAATAGTTTTCTCTTATGAATTGTACCTCACAAATCATAGTAGCACACTTTTTCTACCTCAACTATGCATATTTATAGGTGAAGGAAAGTTAGACAAACATAACCTACACTACTAATAAAACACCAAGTAAATACTGAAATTATTGACCATTCAAAACACATTCAAATTTGTATTGTAGGTTACAAAATTTATTGTAGTTGAAAAGTCATAATTTCATATAATAAATCTTTAGTGAAAAAGCATTCAAAGACCAATAAATTTCAAAAACATTTGCCAATTTGTAACTTACACATTTAATTGTGAATTTAACTAAAATACTCCAACAATAACTACCGTCACATTGTAATTCATAATGTCAAATTTTCTTTTGTGACTTACATGGCAAACCAATATTTTATCCCTAAACTTTTCGGCACGTATGTTGATTGAATTAAAACAACTCAAGCAAAGCTGCTTTATTGGGCTAAATTCATATTAACTTTTAAATCGATAATATACGTTGAAATACCTTTGTTAAAAAGAGAAGTAGACAGATTAAATTTCTTTATGTTGTAAGATAATTTCTCAAATACTTGTTAATTTGCCATCCCCATGTTGCAAAATCCTAGTTTCGATATTACCAAAGGTTTAAGAATTTCTTTTTATTTTTTTTTCAACCCCCAACTGCCAAGCTCTGAATCTGGCTTAAAAATTAATGAGGTTAGATTCTCATGATGACTGTTTTTACTTCTTTCCTTGCTCCATTTCAGGTGTAATGAATAGCTTGAAGAATAAATGTTAAGGAGAAGACTCCACGAAACATGACAACTTTCCATATTCGACTGAAAAGTAATGGAAGTTAAGAGTGAAGTCAATTCCTGCAGAATTTCAACCTATCAATCCCTGAAATGGAAATCAAAATTAGACATACAAAGACATGACAAAATAAAGCAAAACCCCACCAGATATTATTGGACATGGATATGTATAGTGCGAATGATTGCATTGGAGGAGATTAGTCATTCTCGTGTTCATGAAGATGTAAGCATGTTTTGAATTTCTTTTCTTTTGAATTGACAGCAAAATCATATAATTCTTTTGGTTTTATGGACTTAATTTTTCCACTTACATAGTGCATTATTAGGGAAAGAGGAATTAGGTATAGAATTGACACCAATCACAGTCAAACTTTTTAGATGTTGCTTAGAGGAAAAAACGAAGAAAGTAACTTACAGCAAAATTATTTCAAATAGTACTAGTATTTTACTTACATTACAATTTCTAATTAACTTTTTATCTTTTAAATCACATTTTTGTCTCAGAAATATCATATCATAAAAAGTGTTACAGTAATTTTTCAAGTAATCTACTGTCCAAACACAAAGTTAGACTTTTGAATTATTGCTTAGAAACAAAACGTATTATTTACATAGTGGATTATTGGGACTGTTTAACTTTCTTTTCTCGAGTGCACTAGCAAGGTAGTATATTTCCATACGTTTCACTCAGTACTTCAATCTAAGACAGTACATTATGGGGGATGAGAAATTGGTTACAACAATTGAAACAATTAATCTTGTCATTCGACTTATGGTCTGCAATTCAGTCAGGTTCTCCTTCAGTCCTTCTCCGTTAAGATAAGATAGTAAAAGTGTTATAATTTATTTTAAAAAGATAAAAACTTAAATTAACTTTTTGTTTTCGGTTGTCTTAGACATTGCAAACCAAAGATATAGCCTCAAACTTGACTTTTACCAACTTAATGTTGGAGATTTTCAAAAGAAATAAAAGGTTACAAGGTGACTATTCATACAAGTGTGAAGTACTACAATCGTTCTAGCACCCTCACAATACAAGTAATTACTTTAATAGTAGAAGATTATCACTTGGATTGAGGGCTGATTTGTTGCAGAAAATTATCCTATCAATACTAGAAATTCTGTAGAAGTATACTAAACACTTCTTCTTTGAGGTCTTGAACACTATTGTCAAGTGTCATCAAAACATGCTTCATTTTATCTTAAAGAGTTAGTTTAGGTTATTGCACTAATATAGAGGAGGAAAATGAATCTAATTCACAACTTGAAAACAATTTATTGTTTTTCATCACAAGCTTACATTCCTCTCATTTGCACCAATAATCTTAAGGCTAAATTTCTACATAACTTGTGATGGCAAGTTTATTGGAGGAGTTGGGTCTCAACACTGTGAAGATGGATCAAGTTGATGAAGAAATTAATTAAAGAGGAGGCCAATGAAGTAGCATACAAATATGAAGACAGTTATTGTACAAATATGGGACAATGGTACGTACAAAACATCTCAAAGGTACGTCTAATTACTTCTAGATATGTGCCAAATTGTTACTTGTTCAGGAACCGTAAGTGGTCAAATTGGTGATAAATCCACGAAAGATCGATGAGAGGAAATTTACAAGTAACAAAATTGTTGGTGTTTTTATTTTCAATTATGGTAGAATAATTGATATGAAAGATATCTTGAATGTTCAATTATATGTAGATAATTGATGAGAAGTCCATGTTGAATTTTCAATTACGATTATATAATTGATGTAGAGTTCATATTATAAAATGATATTTTGAATGCTTAGAACAATATCATCTGAACTTTGCTTTTTCTTGGACTTGAATATAACTTGTTTGGAAGATTTTTAAAATACCCGGGCAATCTGCGCACGAATGTGCTTTGAATCCGCTTCATAGATTCTTGCAAGGAAGGAGTTTTCTCCTATAAAGATCCGCTACTGGATCATATCCATAATACGGTCGTGGATTCTGGCCAGAAAGTTATGTAAATCTGTCAAAGTGGATCCGCTTGCGGATCCTTGTTAACGTTCAATTTGTTCAATTTTTCTGTTTTGGCATGTTTTAGGTGGTTATGTACCATCCAAATGGTGCCTAAACTTCTGATAACTTTCTAAATGCTTGTGTTGGAGTAGAGATACCTCTTGAATGACATAATTCATAGAAAGTTCATGGAATCATTTGACAAATGTTACAACATTTAATTTGTAAGTATCATATTTGATTTTTAATTTGATTCTTGGGTTCAAAGGTTAACCTTGTAAAAGCAAGCTTGGATCGAAGGAATGAAATAATACTTCTTTGTTGAACCAAAAGTAAGGAAATGCTTAGTTTGGGATTCTTTTTGTAAAGTCTTCATAAAGAAGATTTTAGAGAATCTTTGAGTGCAAAATGGACTAGAAATTGTTTTTGCATAACATGAGAAATGTTGGATGAAAATTGCTAGCCATGCGTCCTTTTTTTTTTTTTTTTTTTGAAAGGCTATGAGTCTAAACACACGTGTGATTTTCTAGACACATTTGATCTTTTATGCTTGGTGGGATGTGATCTTTGGAGATGCAAGAAATGCAATATTGCATTGCACCAAGGTTTGTGTCTATATGATTTGTAATAGGGACAATATACTTTCAAAAGTATTACACAAATACAGAGGACGAATTTAGCCTAAAAGAATGTGTGAATCTAATTCACGACTTGAAACCAACTTCTTGTTTTCCATCACAAGCTTACGTTCTTCTCATTTGCATCAACACTTAAAACCTGCAAAAGCCAAAAAATCAAAGAAAAGAAAAGGAGGAAGTAGAGATTGAGAAAAAAGGAAAATCTATTTCTATTGTACTCCAGTGCGCCGCACAAAATCAATAATCCCAGTTAAATGAGAGGGAGGCAAACTGGCCGAATCATCTGTGAATCTGAAAAAGTGTCGCTTTAAGGAGGCAATAATTGTTGAAAATAGGCGTGGGGATATACATCATAAATTAATGATGATAGACATAATGGACCCCTAGTTTTATGATCTGTTGAAAGAAGGGGTGTCCATGTAAATAGAGCTGTTAAGTCAATCGAGTAGCTCGAAAGCTCGTTAGAGCTCGACTCGTTAAGGCTCGAGCTCGGCTCGTTAATTTTGGTTAACGAGTCGAGCTCGAGCTCGAAACATGCTCGTTTAGTTAACGAGCCGAGTAAGCTCGGCTCGTTTGATACTCGAGTAGCTCGTTAGAGCTCGTTAATGAAAGGCATATTTGTCATTTTAGAAATCAAAATTATAAAAATTAAAAATTATAGGTTTTTATTAAGGTTAATTTGCACGAGCTCGAGCTCGAGCTCGTGAAGCTCGACTCGTTTGTGATAAACGAGTCAAGCTCGAGCTCGAGCTCGAGCCACATGTACATTTAACGAGCCGAGTTCGAACACATTTTAAAGCTCGTTTTCCTAACGAGCTCGAGTAGAGCTCGGCTCGAATTAAACTCGAGTCGAGCTCGGCAGCCAAGTACTCGGCTCGACTCGGCTCGATTAACAGCTCTACATGTAAATCAATCATATGCCTTTTCCTTTTCAATGTAGGGGACCAGATTGTCACCTTTATACCATCCACTTGGCTAGGACTAAACAATAAAAAAGAAAAAAAAAAAAAAGTGCACAAGTATGTTGAAACTTTACAGTATATGTTTCTGCTAACCTAACTGAATATCCTCCTCCAGGTTTTATGCTAGATCTTAAAGGCACACATTCTTCTACCTACTACTGCCTCATGCGCCAATGAGTTCGATATATATCCAGGCCCCTCCCCATGCACCCCCACCAGCAAGGTATGTTGTCCTGATTCCAGCCCTTTTTTTCTTCCCTACTTGGAACAAGAAAGTTTTTATGCACTTAAAGATCTGGTTATTAAACATAAGCAGTCAATTTGGGGACCTAGTGATCTCCTTAATTACCATTTGTGGATGGTCCAGGATGGATTTGAAAATAAAATATTGCCGCAAATGCATCACTTTTTTTTTTTTAATGGATAAAAGACTACTAAGAAGGACTAATTTCACTTTGCGTCCCTAAGTTTTTGACTGATTCTCACTTTACACCTTCAATTCAATTTTGGACCCGTTGTACCTTATACTTTTAAATCCATCATATTTTAGTTCAATTATTAGCGGTGTTAAGAAATTTGATAGTAAGTGCATGTACATCACAAAACGTTAGTTTGTAAGTCAAAATTCATGTTGTATTCTTAACTGATTCATGTTTCCACTTTGCATTCCAAAACTTTAACGTTTATACACAATGTACCCCCTAAATTGGTTTTAATACATTTTTTTAGATTTTTAAAAAAATAAGAAATAGACATACACAGATTTTTACTAAGTATTTGACCCACTTTACCAGTTTCAAATTCAAAAATTAATTTTTTTAATGTTTCTATAATTACCAAAATATCAATTAAATTATAAAAACAATGATAAAAATATCTAAGTAAGGAATAGGGCATGGTATTAATATAGGTTTCATTTGAAGTAAATGGCGATAACTACTTTAATTTATGATTTATTTCTCAATGGATAAACATGTTCAAATTATTTATGTAATAGTAGTATAGTTCTACTAACATAACCACTATGCGTAGCTTAGTTTATATGTTGATGAAATTCTTTAGTGGATATTTACCAAATATATACACATAAAATTAAAGATTCACAAAAACAATTTTTATAACTTTGACAATAACGAGGTATGCCAATACAGAGGTAAGGATTTATGTATGTGTATTTTAAATTAATTTTGAATAATTTGGAACATCGTATTAAACCAAAATTAGGGGGATCCACGTGTTAACATATTAGAGTTTATGGTGTAAAGAGGAAACAAGTAATGTTGGGGGTGTAAAGTGAAATTTGACGTACCACCTAACAAGTGCAGAGAATGTATACCCTAATACCATTAAGAATTGGACTAAAATAGGATGGATTTCAATAGATAAGGTACAATTTGTTGAAAATTAATATTGACGGCAGAAGTTAGTATCGGTGAAAACTTGTGCTAATTAGAACTAGTCTCAATAAAAAATGTTCAAGTTTCACTTAAAATTTGCAAATGCTCGAGCTACCAATCTGATACGCTCAATTAACTAAAAGTTGAGGCTAATCTTGCTGGTGTACCCACAATTCGTCAAACAAATTGTGAGACCCAACATTGAAAAGCAACTGAAACACAATTTAAAAGGCCAATACGGATTTTCCGATGGGAAAGAGATAGAACAATTTAAAAGGTAACGGAAGAATGCATTGAATAGTATGAGAGGTTACGAGTTTGAAATCTCTCACTTATACTAGAATATACATACATACATACTAATGTGTAATATATATATATATATATATATGTAGACACACACATACACATACATGCATATACGGTCTAACCAATACTACTTAATAGCTAGAGATGTGCCTTTCAACAACTGTAAGAAACACATACACACCCGAATCTAAGGTAATTCCACCAGTTTATCTAAAAGGCAATTGCTGATTTCTGGGTAAACTCACGGACCTTAAATCAAAACACACGCACACCTCTCAAAGCGATGTGGGACAAGATTTTTTGGGGGAAAGGGAACGAGGGAGGCTTAAGGGCCTTAACGAAGAACCCACCACACACTAACACTCCTCTCCTGTTTTTTCTTGTCTTTCAACAACTGTAAGAAACACACACACACCCGAATCTAAGGTAATTCCACCAGTTTACCCAAAAGGCAATTGCTGACTTCTGGATAAACTCACGGACCTTAAATCCAAACACACGCACACCTCTCAAAGCTAGAGATGTGCCTGCCCACAAGTTATCTATACTAGTGGATCAAGAATTGCAGCAAAAGTGCATATACGTGAATGAAAGATAAAATTGATGGTTTCACTAGAATTGTTAGTAACTAGAATTGGAAGATATGGAAAATGCAACTTTTAACTTTTCCTAAAAAATGCTTTCAGGCTAATTGAAAGAAATTTAGTCATCACTGCTTTAATTGGAAGGTATGGTTGTTTTCTTGAAAGTATGAAATTCCCAAGTTATCCGACTTTAATAATGCAAGTTTTGAGGGGCTCACATGAGTTTTAAGTGTCAACTTCAGTCTTATTTGTATTCCTCAAAAAAAAAAAAAAGTGTTCTTTGCACATTTTTAAAATAGTTCTTGTGGAAAGTAAGTGTAATTAACTACATTTAATTTACAAAAAGTGTAATTAACTACGTTACTAACACAAAGATATTCTTGATGTTCCTTAATATGCACAAGTCTAAGGCAAAAAGCCAGAAAACTGAACCATTGAAAATGGGGGATGGCAATTAATATTTAATTAAATACGAAATGATGAATATGTCTAACAAGGAAACGCCGTCTCAGGCTTGGGCCTATCTCACCCACACTGATCATTTTTGTTTCTAAGAGCCTAGTCAGAGGGCCATTTAAGGGTTCACCCAACATGGACCAAAACTAGGGACTTTGAGGGTTCACCAAAGTGGAACAAAACTCGAGACTTCCAACAAATCTCAACCTTGAGCAGTCTGTTCTGTTCTTGGGCTTTGGCGTGGTTTCGCAGCCAACAAACATGGCCACGACATAAGATTTTACCCCTTTGTGGTCCAATGAAGGGCCTCACGGCCCTTTACAAAGCAGCTAAGCGAGGGATAGCCCATCCCAGTATATCATTTGACAAAAAATTCCTTTTCTTATTTTAGTATTTGTGATTATTGTGTTATTTTAGTATTTTATTAGTATTATTGTTTATTATTGTGGTATTGTGTTCCTTTTCTTATTGTTGCCAGTGTTGTTAGACCTGGACTGGACTTGATCGGTTCGATTGATCCGACTATGAACCTGCCTTCTTTTTGAACTGGTTTGTAGTATAAAATTGCTTTGGTAAAAAATCAGTCAAAACCATAAAAAATCGGCTAAACTAGTGACTCGATTTAATTGGTTGACCCCGTTCTCAAACTTTTCTTTCTCTTTTTCTCCAAACATAATTTGAAATTGCCTAAATTGTAAGACCATCATTTATTAATTGGAATAAGAAAACGTCACCTATTTAGTGTAAATATCAAAATCTCTCGCTTTCTTAAATGATCTCTAAATCAAGATGTTTTCATCCCTATGATCTCATTAATTTAGCATCAGTGATTCCAACTTGCATTAATTTGTTTTAATATAGTTTTTAAAGTAGTTTTGAAAAATGGACATATTTTAACCATGAATTTATATTTTTATATATAATTATTAGTTGTATATTTGATTGCAAGTCTAATATTTTTGAAACAATTTTCGTGATTGGTCAAATATAATCAAGAACTTAATTTCAATATTTTTGAAACTTATAAAAATATAAAATAATTATAACATCATGCTGACATCAGGGAGTTTTTGAGAACGGTCCAACCGATCCGACCAGTTGACCCCTGACCCAATAATTTAGCCGAATCACTATTCGGTCCGAGTTTAACAACATTGATTGATGCAGAGCGAGAAACCTGAATTCATGAAATTATTGTTCTGTATCGATAAAATTACCGGCGAATAATTTAGAGTTTTAAATTAGAAAGTTTCATAGTTTATTAGTATTTTTGTTAGTGATTTTAGCATTTGTGATTATTGTGTTAATAAGTATCATGGCAAAGAATGACAAAAGGATTTGGCGCATGTTTCCGGTGAAGATCTGGCATTAGATCCATACAATACAAGCTCGCACCGAATCTAGCCCAGCCCGGATCGATGTCAGAAAGGAGTTTAGTTTCTGACATCAATACTGTCTTCAAATCCGGTCCTCTTCAAGAAGGGTTGGATCCCGTGGAGGCCAGAATACATATTTCACTTCATTTAGGGTTTTTTTTTGTATTATTCTTTGCTTCCTTCTTTTATTTAAATTAAGGTATGCATAGGACTATTATATACAGACTATTATCGTATTTTATAAAAGAATAGTAGTACCGTCACAAACGTTCGTAACATTTAGAGTTACAAACATCTACCTTTTATATAACCTTCTTGGTTATTCATTCGGTCGAAAAAACTCGTGATTGTCGTTCAAGAAATTTAAACAAGAACCTAGTGCAAGAAGTTATTCTTTTAACAAACAGGTTTGTAGATTTGTTGGGCGAAGTGCATATATCTTTGGAAAAGAGGATCCATGGAATTGCTTGAGAAGATGCACAAACTAGAATTTTTGTTCAGAGTTATAATGTCTTCAGTACAACTTTTGGAGTTAATTCTCAATGTATTGAAATTCTAATGGGAAAAATTAGACCATCAATGAGACACGAAAAATTTCAAAGTCTAATCCCATTTAGCGAATTGAAATTTTAAGCATTTCATTACTTTATTAAATCCAAAAAGAACATTTAAGACCCATGAGGTCTTGAGAATTTTTTTGGTCAAACATCATTCTGTAATTGCCATTGTGCCACCCATCACTTAGTTTTTGGAAAATAATCTATTATCAGACAAAATATCATTGTGCCACCCAATCAGTTATTAGACGAAATGTCATTGAGAGGAAAATAATCATTGATAATGTTAAAAGATCTATTGGAAAATAAAAACCTTTTAGAGATATTTTTAATGGTAAATGATAAATTTTTTTTACAATCTTAAATTTAAAAAATTACTAAAAAAGTAAATGTTTATTAATGAATCATCAAGCCATTTCACAATTACACTAACAAAAAGGGAAAAAGCCATTTTAGAATTTTAAAAATTACTAAAAATATGTCAAATGTTTAAGGAAACTCAAAGTTTAGAGTGCATTTATTCATATTCTAATGCCATTTCACAATTTCAAGTTTTAAACGTTTCGTTCCTTTCTCAGTCCAAAAAGTCCATTTAAGACCAAGAGATTTTGACACTTTTCTTCAAATGTCTTTCTTTGGTTGGTTTTCAAATTTTGACAATTTTCATTGTGCCACTCTACATCTAGCTTTTGTCTATGAAAAATATCACTTTTAGTGCTTTTAAATATTTTGAGATTTGCATTTACTTGTAATCTAGAATTTTTAGAATTTTGTTGCATAAACATTTATGACAAAATCATATAAAAGCTAATTTTCATTTTTTATTGTATAAGAAAAATAAGATTGAGAAATGAATACTTTTTATTACTATATCTATATAACTTATATTTTGATCTCAACGCTGTGATCTCCCAACTACAATTTAGTTCTTGCTTTTTCAGAGTTGTGATAAAGGAGAATTAGAGAGGACCCATTGTTTAAGAATAAACAAATTAAGTGGTCTTTTGAGCAATTATGTTTTGCCACCGGAGATACAAGTTGCAAGTTGGCTTACTAATGCAATGTGTGGCCATAAGTTGTTCGTAACTTCCAAGAAGTTACGAATTGTGATGGTCATGTTTTCCGCTTCATTAAAATGTAGTTCAAGTGCTAGATTTTTAGAAAGATAAAGTTAATTAGAAAAAATGTATAAATGCAAGAGAATAATAACTGTTAGCATATATATATACATGGTAAGTTGAGTAGACTTGAAATGTATTAATGAGTGTCTATTAGGCATTATTAGAAAAATCCTATACCTAAGAATAAATGTTTAAGAGAGCAAAGGTGTTGGAGACAATCTAGGATGGGATGGAGACACAATAAGCAAAGTCGTTGTCCAACCGTACGGTATGATGAAGTACTAATTTGTCAGCAATGTTGGATTCGACTGGAGAGATAAGTAAAAACTGAGTGGCCATGCATGCATTGGGAAAAGAGCCCCAATGGCCCTCCAACTCTTTCTCAGGTAAAGTTTTAGCCATCCAACAATTAAAGATAAAGGTTTGGACCTCGATCTAATAAAATAGCATATTAGTGGCCCTTCTGTTAAACCCAGCAGTTAAAATTGATGGGAAGTGTCATCTCGTGAGACGCGCGACCAAATATCAAGGGTATTATAGTCTCTAAAGGATGGTTTACCAAACAAAGAGAGAGTAAAAAGGTAGCTTCTTCTCTTACCTTATGTTAGAGCAACAAAAATCTCCATCCAGTCAAAGTTGGAGCTGAAAATGCGAAGAATGAACAGTTCCCCTCTACCAGTGTGCAGATGTGAGAAAGAGACTAAGATGATTACTTCGTGGACTTCAAAAAATCTTGGGCGAAGGTTTGCTGTGTGGGCAAAAGGTTCTTGCGTATATTAGGCATGGATCGATGAGGAGATGTGCCGACGGGCTACAGAAATTATACCTGGCCTTCTTCGAAAGATTAATGCAACTGAAAAGGACAGAGATGAATATGAAGAAATAGCAAGAAGAAATGAAAGAAAGGTAACAAAGTTGAAGGAAAAAGTTAAAGAATTGGAGAAAGACATTCGCAACAAGATATGGGTTAATAAGTTGCTAGTGAGATTGCTTTTTTTAACATGGATATTGATTTTTTTAATTTTAATGAGTTGGGGCCAAAAAAATGGAAACCTTGTCAGTTTTCGGCAAATACAAGGTGCTTGCAAACACCTGACCCTTACCAAGTTGAAGTTTGCAGGGGAAGAAGATGATCCAAATTGTTCCTTTTAATGTTAATTTTTGATTTATAGTTGTATGATGTATCCGCAAAGCTTGTAATCAAATCTGTGTTTGTGCTTGTTCCAATGAAATATCTGGCTATCTCTTTTTATTAAATAAAAGTGCTATAGTTCATTTGTTCAACTCAATGAATTGTGTTGGTATTGTGCTTAGAAAGAAGGCATAATAATCGTGTAAGAGGAAGGAGCAGATAAAGCCATGTTGTATCATATTAATCACTTGACAATGAGCATCAAAAGGAACTGTTATAATACAAAGCAAAATCAGCATGTTACCAACAAGGAACTGCTAGACCAAAAAAAAAAAACAGAGAAGAACTGCTAGACACAAAAACATGTTCTGATATGGTAATGAATTGTCATCATCAGTTTACACAGTATAAAATAGAAAGAGTTTGTCAAAAAGTTTGGTCTATCATGGCTGAGTTCCTCTTCTAGTGGCTGTTCCTTTTCCCATTCCTCTTTCACCTTATCTTTCTCTGTCTCTGTCTCTTCCACTCCATTTCCCCCTCCAGTTGCCAACTGTGAATGGCCCAAATAAGCATAGTTAGCATTGATGGCTCCTTTTTCTGCATCAGTAAACGGCTCTGTAGCTGCGTTTTTTCTTCGCTATGAATGATGATGTTGTTGGCTCTGTTGTGGATGTTGCTGTCCAGTTTCATCGTTAGCTTGTTGCATTTGTTATTGCAAATTTTGAGAAGACTGGCATGGTTCATGATTCTTATCAAAATTTTAAAAGACACGTGTAAGTACATGGCGGATGCAGAATAGTGAAAAATTAACAGATTTAATGCACTTACTGTCCTCACTTTTTCTGCTGGTTGCTGCCTTTGCTGATTCCTCGATTGAGCCTCGGATGACCTGTTAGAACCTTGTTGATTTTCTTCATTGGGATGCTTCTTGCACATAGCTGCATTATAGCCAACCTCACCGCATTTTCTACAATGAATGACAATCCTCCTCCTCAACCTTCTACCATGATCCCTCCCCTCAGTCACATCCCTTCTCCTGGCCTTTTTAGGCCTACCAAGTTGACTAACTGGTATTGATGGATTCAATACAGGCATGGTGGATGAGGGCCAATGATCCTCGCCACTAATTGGCTGCAAACATTCTGATAAATCTTGAAATAGAGGCCTCTACTATAAGAACGATCCAGATAATTCTAAGGATCCTCTTTTCACATGAAGATAGCAGCAATTGCATGACAGCATGAAATTCCGCTAACCTCTCGTAATCTGTAAGTACAATATTTTTTTGCATATCTACTGCAAATTGGGCCCCTCTTGGACCCTTGACTTGATAGCCATGCAATGCATTCCAAATGGGCATCTACTGACTTGAATGCTTGACCCTAGTCTCAACAATTTCATTAATTAAAGGTCCAGTGGAGCCCTTGTATTTCTCCATTGCAGCTCGTCTTCTTTGGATCCTGTCTATAAGATATTCCCTTATCAGTTCCAACATTGTGATGATAGGTTGGTCCCTTGCATCTTTAATATGAGCATTGAAAGATTCGCATAAGTTATTCACTATCATATCACTCTTGACGTGAGTTGGAAAGTATGCTTTGCACCAATGTCGAGGATGAGGAGCTTTCTTGACCTATTCATATGCATTCTTATCAAAAGTTTGAAGTTCTTCCATAGTTTTGTTGTACATTTCCACTGTTGTGCAACATGCTATATTCCACAACCTGTCTTTAAGAGTCAAACCAGGATGCTTTTTCTTGAAATTGCGGTACATATGTTGCACACAGTACCTATTTTTACAAAGCCATTTAAGTTGTTATTAAACAATTGAAAAATTAGAATGCAAAAAAAACTTGATAAAAATTTCAAAATTTGAAAGAATAACAAAATACCTATGCTCACATCCAGGTAGAACTTCACTAAGTGCCCTGTCTAGCCCCTAAAATGGAATCATGATAGACTGTTAGCTTCCACCCTATTTGAAAAGAATTTTGAATTTCAAAGTTTCATATCATACCTTTTGCTGATCTGATATAAATGTATAGTGGCACTGATTTTCGATTTCCAAGTTCTCACTTAGATATTTGAGAAACCAAGTCCACTGCTCAATTGCTTCTCTCTCCACAACTGCCCAAGCAATAGGCCACCATCCATTATTCGGGTCTATAGCAATGACAGTTAGTAACTGTCCTCTATAAATACACCTTAGATGGCAACCATCCAGACCTATTATTGGCCTACAGCCATCCTTGAATCTCTTCTTCAGTGGTCCTAAACAGCAGTATAACCTCATGAATTTAGGATTACCCCTTGGTCCTCTAAATGGAGTAAACATTATCTCCATTGTACTCCCTTCATATGTCTTCTTTAGCTCAACACAATACTCCCAAATTTTCTTGTATTGTGCTTCAGTCGACCCCTGTATCATTTTGAGGGCCAATTTCATCGCATTAGATGCCACCCATTTAGAAATTTGGGTTTGGTACTCCTCATGCACTATTTGCCTAATCTCCCGAGTTGGCATGCGAGTGTTTGATCTAATTCTCTCCATATATCTATTTGACAACTAATTGGCCTTCAAATTTTAATTTTTCTAGGCATGGTTACAGTTTTCATACTTGTTATATATTGTCTTCACCACCAAATCTGCTATGCCAAGTGCCTTTTCAACTGAGGCAAACACATACCATGGACATGGATCTTTACACCTGGCTCTTACTCTCTTTGGTTCATTCTTCTTTGTGTACACTAGCTTTCCCATCTTAATTCCATATTCTTGGATAACAGCTTTGAATTGGGCTCTTGACTCAAATTTCAAATCCAACTCAAACCTTGTATCAATTCTAAATTTTTTTCAGGAAAAATCTTTATACCTACCAGCATACTGCTCAGCTTCTTGATCTTCTTCTGATGAATCAGCATCACTACTTAGATGATCTGGGATTGTATCTTCTGCCAACACATCTATTTCAGGTGCAGAATCTTGGGTCTGCTGCTGCTGTTGTGTTTTTCTTTTTCGCCTTACTTATTTTTTTTCTGCTGTGCTTGCTGTTGTTCTGGGGACTCTTGTATTTCAGCCTGTTCAGTAGTAGGCTGCTCATTAGTAGCCTGTTCAGTAGTAGGTTGCTCAGTTGCTTCTCCTCCTTGCTATGAAGGTCCTTCAGTTTACACCTCTTCTAATGTGCTTCTACACTGAGTTAGCTCCAATGTCAAATCATCAAAAAGATCCTCATCTCTACAATATTCTACATCACCACTGAATCTGTCACATTTATTTTCTGATCCAGAATCTTCATCTTCAATAGGCTATTGACAGCTCCTTCCTTCCATTTTCTTCATCTTCAATAGGCTATTGACAGCTCCTTCCTTCTTGTTGTGTATCAGTTTCTCCAACATGCTGCTGGTTATGACATGCTTGTGCATCATCACTTTGTCCTCCAGTTGAAGAACCTACATGTTGCTGCTTATGTTGATGCTTAGGTTGCTGCTCATGTTGCTGGGATTGTGCATCACCACTTTGTTCACCAATGTGCTAGTTCTTGGTTGTTCTTCTACTACCACTCTATCCTCCAGTTGAATCTCTAATGAACAGCCTCCTCTTAGGAACTAGGTGAGAAAAAGATTCCTCTACTACACTACCCTCTTTATCCAACTCTGTTATCAAAACACCACTCTTCTTCTTCTCTACTGGTTGGATTGCTATGAGAGACTTGCAACTATTAATTTCTTCAGCTGTTAGATTATTACAATAGACTTCTATTACCTTATACTTATAAGTCTAAGCACAAAATTTGTTAACGTCATCATCGTTGCACAACTCTCTTAAACCATTTGTTAGATCCTTATTTGGTTCAAAGTAGCAGTACATTATGGCAGCTTTATGATGTCCCATTTTTTTCACCATTTTATTTAGTTCAATGGTTGACATTCTTTCGACATCACAAACATCTACATAGTCCACCCCTCCATTAGCATACCATACACACTGTTCCCACATAATTCTACCCCCATGATGCATCCGAATAGTAAACTATTCAGAATCAGTCTCTACACTTGCAATTGGGATAAAATAGTCAACAAAAAACACACAGAGGCTGACAAATGAAATATTGAATTGGTCAAATTCAGCAAAAAAAAAAGACCCTAAAGAAATAAAGTGTCCCTTTTCAACCATTAAAATACATCACTTTCAAAACAATCTCATTTGTCCGACATTGTCAATTTACAACAAACAAAGTAGGACCACAAATTGGACCACTTAGCCTCCCAACATCACCATTACCCAAACATATAAACAAATAAGTTCCATTACACATGCATATAAACAAATTTTAAACCCAAATGGGTTAGTAAACAACAATTTTAATTACCGTAAACAAGGTACGGAACAAAGTAATCATCTCTCCTCCGTATTCGCCACTCCATTTCTGTCTTTACAACCCTTCTCACGCCAGCAATTACCCCTTTCGCTGCAGCGTCCGGATTGAGTACTATGATTTTTTTGCACTAGGGTTTTACAGCAAAAGGGGTGGAAATTGTCAGAGGGAAAATTGTTGGTGAAACTGTTTTTACTCTGTCTTGGGAAAGAGACTATAATGCCCTTCATATTTGATCACGCGTCTCACGAGATGATGCTTCCCATTAATTTTAACTACTAGATTTGACAAAAGGGCCACTAATATGCTATTTTATTAGATCGAGGGCCAAACCTTTATGTTTAATTGTTGGAGGGCTAAAACTTTACCTGGAAAAGAGTTGTAGGGTCATTGGAACTCTTTTTCCGCATGCATTTGAGATCACAATCACATACATACCACATTATGAGGTTTATTTATAATCAAAACCACCTCACTGCCATCAGTTTAAATGAGTAGATAAAATTTTGCATGGTTACTGGAATTGCATTAATATATTGATAGATGAGAAAGTTCTGAATGTTTGTGAGTCTCATCACTTGAGCCACGTTTGTGTATTGCCCAGGCATAGGGTAAAATTAAATTGTATTATTGTATAGGGATTTTCTCTTATAATAAAAAATGGGTTTCTCTCCGTGGACGTAGACTCAATGGTGGAGTCAAACCACGTTAAATATTGTGTGACGTTTATCTTTCATGCTTGTAGCTTGTTTGTCATTAAATTATTGTATATTTGATATCTCAATAGTTATTTATTCCGCACTTGGATCCTAACAAGTGGTATCAAAGTTTGGACTTTGTGGTTTACATTACTCTTAGCAGAACAAAAATCAATTGAAAATCACAACATCACATATGAGTCCTTGTCCGGACCAATAGTAATGGTTGTTCCTTCCTTAAAGGTACAACATATTTTTCATTCATGTCAAGGTGCAAAGAATCAGCATCATTTGGAAGACCTCACTTAAAATTATAGATCAAAGATGGTACAATTAGGTGAACTTCTTTTGCAGCAAAAGGTAATCCGGGGCACATTCTTCTTCCAGCACCAAATGGTAAAAATTCAAAACCTTGCCCTTTGAAGTCCAAATTGGAGTTCAAGAATCTCTCAGGCTTGAAAACAAAAGGATCATCCCATATCAAAGGGTCATGCCCAAGTGACCAAACATTGACAAACACTAATGAATCTTTGGGAATTGTGTAATTCATTAATTGGCATGTCTCATGAGCCCAATGAGGTAGAAATGGTATAGGTGGATGCAATCTTAAAGTTTCCTTAATGCAAGCATACTTTTCTTCCAAAGGCTAGGCTTCAGCTTGAACATCTGCAATTTTGTGTGTACTTTGATTATAGTCTTTTAATGAGAAGGGTCCAAAAATTGGTAATTGGCAGTCCAAAACTTTATTGTTAATTTGCTACTAATGAGATTTCACTTTTAACTTGAAATCCAAAACTTTGTGTTATTTAAACTTTCAAAACAAAAAGGGGTATATTGAAAATTTAAAAAATTTCAACGAAAACAGAAAGTTATGGAACATCCAAAACAAAGCAGTGTATTTGCAAGTTTGAATACTGAACAGATTTTGTGCAAGTCACCCCTTTCTGTAAATCTTTCTCAATTGACATTGTCATTCTATCGTAAATCCTCTTATCATACACCAATGACCTTTCAGCCTTTAATCTATAGCGACCTTAATTCAAAGACAGAAATAATGAAAAAAAATTAGAAGATCCCTTGAAGTACTTGATCGTTGAAATTTTTACTTCTAATCCAACCTTTTATTCTTTTTACCATCTTTGTACTTAGATGTGTCAAAATGGGTGACTTGGATAGATTTGGATTGGTTAAAATGGATAATGGGTATAAGTGAGTCAAACCATTAATACCCATTTAATTAGATGGGTATAAATGGGTAAGTCAAAAAATGAATCGGGTAACCTAATTACTCATTTATAATTCATTTATTTTAACTTTTTGTAAACTCATTTAAATTCATTTTTCAAACTAAGTTATCAATTTATACTACCTTTTGTGCCCATCATTAGTTTTAAATATTTACTTATAATACTCAATAAGCCTAATTATCAATTTTTTCCTATCCATACTCTATGCCGCAAAATTACATATTATTTAATAATTGAACAATAAGAATATAAAAATTTGAATTAAATATTATAAAAGTTGACATAAAAACTTAATTAAAAAATTTTGAACCCCCTATCATTTTTTTTCTTATGTAAATTTAAAATTTCATTTTGGAAAGGTAGGAAAAGAGGTTAAAACTTATCATAAATTGGTAATGCTGAAAAATGAGTAAGTTAACAAATTAAGAGAAAATAAATTGATAAGATAAAACCAACAAATAATAATAATAATGAAATAAAAGTAGTTAACATCATGACAAAATGAAAAATTTTAAAAAAAAACTGGGTGGGGAAAGAAAGGAGGTTTGAGAAAAAACAATTCTAAATGGATTAATTAGATTTGATGAGTTACTAAATAATATCCATTTAATAAATGAGTATTATTGGGTAACCCATTTATACCCATATGTAAAAATTTAAATTACCCATATCCATCTATTCATGGATGGATATAGGGTAAATTTAGTTAAATGGATTTGTTTGCCACCTATATTTGTACTTAAAATATTGGAAGAGAGCATCAAGGGAAACTTAGCAGTCACCATAGCATGAAATATTTATTTTTAAGAAGCTATTTTTATTTAATTACAAAATTGGTTTGATAGGTAGAATTACCTACTATACCTAAATTCTACGTCTTCAACTTGGAGACCTGGCTTCTCATTGGAAAATTCTCATTTTGAGTTTGCGTTTTTTTATTTCCCATTAATACTGTTTTTTTTTCTCTAGCATTAAATGCTGATTATCTTTTCAAACAACACCAGTTTTGTTTGGATTTTGACATACTAAAAAAAATCACACAAGTTTACTTTAATCATCTATTTTATTCTGCAGGAACTCTAACCCCACGAAGCTGCTCATATATTACCAAACAAAAACAACATAATCATCTTTTATTGTCAACACAAATGTTGGGACATCAAAGTTGAAGATAATCTTCAAACTTATGATTGGAAAAAAAAATGCTACGGTACCATGTTATTAGTCCATGCTCTATTCTTATAATTATGAACGAATATCAGAAGCACATATTCGATGTCAAACTTGTAGAAGTTCCTCCTGTTGCGGAAGCTCTACCAAATTAAGGTATAATGAGTAAATTATTGTACCTAAAATTGTAAAATGGTAATTTCCAGGAAATATTTGGTGAGGCACACTGGCCTGTTTAAGTACCAATTTTCTAGACAGAATCACATATATATGCAATTAATTGCACAATAACTCACTACAAATATACCTACTAAATAAAAATAGAACACCAGAATTTAACGAGGTTCGGTTAATTTGCCTACGTTCTCGGACACTATCGACAACTTAATATTTCACTAGAAAAAATATTACAAAGAGAGAGAAGGAAGCAAATTATGATGCTCTTGCTTGGTGTGATTGAATTGGTTTGTTTGAGAGTTATTTATAACTCTCAAACCATTCCACAAAAACCAATTCAATCGATATTGGATATTAGAATGTTAGGCCAACAATTTCAAAATCAACAATTGTTGGCTTTGAAATTCAATAAATCTCCACCTTGGCATAATTTCTAATTTCTACCAAAAAAATACAAAATCTTCTCACTCAATATTCGGTGGTGTCTTCAAATGCGTTGTCAAGCGCTAATTTTCAAGTTGTGCATAACATTTATCAAATTCAAGCAATGTTGGAATTTGATAGTTGTCACAACCTTCGTAAGCATATCAGCAGGATTCTCCTTGGTCTGAATCTTTTGAAGTAGTATTGTACTATCTTTCAAAATCTTCCTCACAAAATGATACCGTACGTCGATATGCTTCGTCCTTGCATGATAAACCTGGTTCTTTGCTAAATGAATAGCACTCTGACTATCACAATGAACTTTGAAAGGCTTCTGTCCGATTTCCAATTTATCAAGCAACCCATGAAGCCAAATTGCTTCCTTAACAGCCTTCGTAGCTGCCATATACTCCTCCTCTGTAGTAGACAAAGTAACCGTTGACTGTAAGGTAGACTTCCAACTGACTGGTGCCTTAGCAAGTGTAAACACATACCCAGTCGTTGATCGACGTGTATCTTGATCACCTGCGTAGTCGGAATCACAATATTCAACTGCGCCTTGACCAATTTTTTTCATCCCACTCAAATACTAATCCAACATCTATGGTGTTCAAAATATACCGTAAAATTCATTTCACAGCCTGTCAATGCTCCTTGCCAGGATCATGCATGTATCTGCTCATAACTCCAACTGCTTGTGAAATGTCGGGTCTTGTACACACCATAACATACATCAAACTACCCACCGCATTTGCATATGGTACGTTTGCCATATATTCTCGTTCTGCATCATTCTTTGGAGATAACGATGCATTGAGCTTGAAATGAGGAGTAAGTGGAGTACTAACAGGTTTGGTATTTTCATTTATACCAAATCTTTTTTATACTTTACTAAGATACTCTTTCTGAGTCAAATAAAGCCTCCCCAATCTTCTATCTCTACTTATCTCCATGCCGAGAATTTTCTTGGTTTCGCCGAGATCCTTCATTTCAAACTCTCGACTCAAATGAGATTTTAATTTTTCAATCTCACCTTGATCCCTGGAAGCTATCAACATATCATCAACATAAAGAAGAAGATATATATAGGATCCATCTCGTAGTTTGCGCAAATATACACAGTCATCATATTTGCTTCTTGTGTACCTCTGTCCCATCATAAACTTGTCAAATCGCTTGTACCATTGCCTTGGAGACTGCTTCAATCTATACAACGATTTGTCAATCTTGCACACCATCTTTTCTTTACCAGCAACTTTGAATCCTTTTGACTGAGTCATGTAGATTTTTTCTTTTAAGTCATCATGTAAAAACGCAGTTTTTACATCTAATTGGACAAGTTCTAGATCCAATTGTGCTATCAAAACCAATAAAATTCTGATGGAGGAATGTTTCACGACTGGAGAAAACACTTCGTTATAATCAATTCCCTCCTTCTGAGTGTAACTTTTAGCCATCAATCTTGTTTTGTAGCGAACACCAGACTTATCAGGAAATCTTTTCTTCTTTGCATATACCCACTTGCACTCAATTGCCTTATTTTTCTTTGACAGATTGACAAGTTACTAAGTCTGATTCTTATAAAGGGACTGCATTTCTTCTTCCATGGCTGTTCTCCATTTTCCTTTCTTTGAACTTTGGACAGATTCAAGATAAGTGATAGGAACTTCATCTATTGCAATTGCAGATGCATTAGCCACCATATTACCATACCGAACAGGTACTTTAATATTCCTCGTTGGCTTATTCAATGCAATTGATTCAAGTTGCTGTGAAGACTCTCCAACTGAAACATTTTCTTCAGTTGATTCTTCTTCTACCATAGGAGTCCTTTCATCTGCTCTTATATCCACTGCTGATTTGATAATGCTTCTTTCAAACTCCACTTGCTTAGGAGTGCTCTCCACCTGTTGTAGAGTGCCATCATTCTGCTGTACATCTACCTTCGTTAACATGGTAGATTCATCAAAGGTGACTGATAAGAGTTTATTTTACGTATTTTTAAGTACATTTTATTAGTTAATTTTGGTTTTATTATTTAGTTTTATAACTAAAATAACTAAGATTTTGGTAAAAATCTACATTTTATGTTAAAGTGGCTAAACATTGCATTTTATGAATTTTTATGGTAAAAACTTCATATTTTGTAGGTTTAATGATTCAATCATCAAATAAATTGCATTGGGAAGATATTTGGATGATTGAAGATGGATTAAAGTGGTGAAAATAAAATATGAAGTCTAAAAGGAGAAATGCAATTTGAGAACAAAAGAATCAAGAAAAAGTCAGTTTTGACAACTCAGACACATTTTCATAGTTTGACTATATCTGGAGCTACACAGATCGGATCAAGGTGATCTTGGTACCATTTTGAAGCTAAGAGATATATCTACATTTGGTATGAAGACATCAAAGTCCAATTCAGCTGTTTTCTTGGTCAAAAAGTCGAAACACAGAAACTTATCTGGATGGTCAAAAGTTGAAGCCCAGAATTGACCAGTCTATGGTATTTCGATCATATCTCAGGCTACAAAGCTTCGATTTGGATGATTCTTGAAGCATTGGAAAGCTAACTCCAAGGGCTACAATTTTTGTGTTTTGTACAAAAGCTAGTTTGGCCTTTATCATGGAGAAAATCGCAGTTGAAATAAGGCCAGAGTGAAAACGCGAGTAGACAAAACGCGAGTTGATGCCGCGTTTTGTAGTCGAAATTCTGCAATTTGACTCAGCCATTTCTCTTGTGTTCATACCACTTTCCAACTATAAGATGCAAGGGAATTCGGTGCACATGCTTCAGAAGACAAAAGGACAAGAAAAGTGGCTTATTTTCAAGTCAAAAACAATGGTTATTGACTATCCTAACAAAGTTGGGATTTGGGAATCAAAAGGTGGAATTTGACTTGAAAAAATGGAGCTCTTAAGCAGCTTTTATGCAGAGACATTGGGAGATGTCTGGACAACCATACGTAGCCAGAATTTCTGATAGCAAATTCTCTCTAACTAGCAAATATAGAATAGAAGACATACGGGAGAAACTTGAAGTTGCAGAAATGTAGCTTTTTTCATCTTCCTAGTGTTAGTTTAACTTAGTATAGAGTAAGATAGCTCATCCATTCTTGTTATTAGCTAGATAAAGAAGAAGATGGAGGATGAAGAAGGCAAGGAAGAAAGCTCATGTGACAAGGGTTGTATTTCTTCCAAATCTTTATCTTTTGTACCTAATTCCAAGTTTAGTTAATATACAAGCTATGAATTTTGTGTTCAATATGTGTCTCTAAAGTTTATGCCTTGGATTTGGTTGAACTTTTTTATAATTGTTAGTATTTATTATTTGGTTATTTGATTGCTATGATTTGAACAAATTATTTAGCACTTTGGCTCTTTAAATCATGATTAATCTGGTACCATTGATTGTGATTATCTAAGGTGTTGTTTTTGCAATGAAAATTGAGATTTAACATTAGTTCAAGAAGTGCTAAACATAGGGAGTACACTCACGAAAGTAGAGGTGCACCTATGTGATTTTTAGTGATTCATTTCATGTAATTTTACTGAAGAAATGAACTTGTAACTAATTTCATAACCATGAGAATAGGTATGGATTAGTTGTAAGTATAATTGATTCACTCCGAAAGTAGGATTCAAATGCATAAGAAAATTACACCATAACTAACCTAGATGTAGGACTCAATGATCCAAATATAGCACTTGCATGAGTAGTTAGGGATATCACAACCTAAGGAGCTTTTATTTGTTATTTTGTATAATTTCAGTAGGTTAAATTTGTTATAATTCATTGATAGTCTAAATAATAGAGAAGTTTCAGTAATACTGGTAATTGTTCACTTTTCCCTGTGAGATCGACCCGATATATACCCTAAACTATTAGTTGACCTGTATACTTGCAGTGAACGAGTGTAATTCGATTTTTTTTAACTTGTACGTATATAAAATATCCGTCAGTGACATCTTTGCTGAAAACTATCTTTTTTGTCTCGGGACACCAAAGATGATAACCTTTAATGCCTGTCGTGATCCCCATAAAGAACGCCTTCTTTGCCCTTGGATCCAACTTTGATTTCTTAACATGATAATATGCAGTAGAACCAAACACATGTAAGGAATCATAATCTGTAACAGGTTTTTCCGACTATTTCTCTAATGGCATTTTATCGCCAATAGCAGTTGATGGTAAGCGATTAACGAGGTGATTTGCATATGCTAAAGGCTCAGCCTAAAATTGTCTGCCCAACCTAACATTGGACAACATACACTGAACTTTCTCCACCAATATCCGGTATGCTCTGCCACCCCGTTCTGCTATGGTGTATCTCTGACTGTGAGGTGCCGAACAATGCCTTCATTTTCACAGACCTCCATGAACGGATCACTAGTGTATTCACCTCCGTTGTCTGTTCGAAGGCGTTTGATCTTTCTTTCTGTTTGAGTTTCCACCATCTTTTTTCACTTGATGAAAATTCCCAATACTTCACTTTTCGCCTTCATAGTATACACCCATACTTTTCAAGAGAAGTCCTCGACAAAGGTAACAAAATAATTTTTGCCTCCCAGAGAAGTTGTTTTGGAAGGTTCCCACACATCAGAGTGTGCATAATCTAAAATACCCTTGGTATCGTGAATTGCAGTGCCAAATTTTACCCTTGTCTGCTTCCCTTTGACACAATACTCGAAAAAATCTAACTTGCAAACACTGGCTCCTTTTAATAGTCCTTAATTCATCAAAAGATTCAAGGATTTTTCTCCGGCATGCCCTAAGGGCATATGCCATAATCTGGTTACTTTCAATTCTCGATCATCATTGGAAGCCACTGTCGCTACTCCAACAACTGCATTACCTTGATAGTAATACAAGTTATTATTTTTTCGGATTCCTTTCACCAGCACCAATGCACCTGAAATGATTTTCATCACTCCATTATATGCCGACACATTGTAGCCCATTGATTCTAGTACTCCCACAGAAATGAGGTTCTTTTTAATTCTGGCACATATCGGACATCAGTTAGAATCCTAATTGATCCATCCTGATTCCTCAACCGAATTGAACCAACCCCATTTGTTGCTAATGTGGTTTCATCTGCCGTGTAGACAACTCCACCTTTTTGTTCCTTGAAATCAAAAAATCATTCCCTATTGGACGTCATATGATGACTACAACCTGAGTCCAATAGCCATGTACTAGGATGACCAGTAGGCATGACAGCTAATGAAAAGTCTGAGTTTTGATCAATGCACTCAGCTACATTTGAATCTGCAACAACTTTTTCCTTGTCAGGTCTACTCTTCAACTATGGGCAGTCCTTCTTCCAGTGCCTTTATCTCTACAAAAAGCACACTCTTTGCTTAGTCTAGCTCTCGATTTGGATCTACTTCTCGTTCCATTTCTCTGATTTTGTGAGCGTCCTCTAGTTACCAAAGTTTCTGCTACTCCATCGCTGCTATTTTACTTGTCTTTTCTTTTGAACTCGTAGCTGTACAGGGCAGAGCTAACTTCACTGAGGCACACCTCAGTTTTCCCATGGAGTAGAGTTGTTTCGAAATGCTCAAACTCCTCAGGAAGAGATCCCAACAACATGAGAGTCAAATCTTCATCTTCAAATGTCACATCTAAATTCATTAGATCAGTGATTAACTAATTGAAATTAGTGATGTGATCACTTAGAGTTGTGCCGGGAACATAAGTAAAGCGAAATAAACGCTTTTTCATATTGAGTCTGTTCTGATAATTTTTCTTCAAGAACTTCTCCTCCAATCCAGTCCACAATTTATTTGCAGAAGTTTATTTTGAGAACACATATTTCTATTCCCTTGAAAGACACGATCGAATTGTACCACACGCTAAACGATTTAGCGTCCTCCATTTCTTCTCTTCAATCTCTTCTGGTTTCTCTTCTTCGATGGCAATGTCTAGATCTTGATTAAAGAGCGCGTCTAGAATCTCACTTTGCCATATTCCGAAATGACCGGTACTATCAAATGTCTCCATATTTAATTTTGCATTTATCATAGCATTTCTTGCCATAATAGACGATGATGAGTTTGTCGATGCTTGCATTGTAGATGAAGATCTGCTTTCGACCATCTCTACAAATTATATTTAGTAGCTCCTAAATGTAAAATAACAATAGCCAAAAAATCTTTTCTGATGTGGAAGATCAGACTATGCTGCAACCACAGAGCATACTAAGAAATCTTGATCTCTGATACCAATTGTTGCGGAAGCTCTACCAAATTAAGGTATAACGAGTAAATTATTGTACCTAAAATTGTAAAATGGTAATTCCTAGGAAATATTTGGTGAGGTACACTGGTCTGCTTAAGTACTAATTTTCTAGACAGAATCACCTATGTATGCAATTAATTGCACAATAATTCACTACAAATATACCTACAAATATACCTACTTAGAGCTGTAAACGAACTGAAACGAAGCGAGTATCTCATGTTTGAGCTCTGTTCGTTAAGCGATTCGAACTCCGTTCGTATTCGTTCGTTAACTTTCGAATTCTAAACCTGTGTTCGTGTTCGGCTAGTTAAAGTAAAGTTCGTGTTCGGCTCGTTTATGTTAAACGAGCCGTTCACGAACACGCTCGAAAAGTTTGAATCCAGATTATTCTAGGCCTTAAATATGCCACACAAATCATTAATCATTCTAAAAAATAATTAAAATACTAAATGACTAAATTCCATCATTCATTAACTGCATAACCAACATTAACATAAAAACAACAAATAAAACAAAGTAATTTGTCCTTCAAATATAAAAATCCAGCCATAAGACAAGTACAAATTTGCTCCACTTCACAATTTGACTACTATTACATCCACTTCATCTAGCCATTTGAATCCATCAGCCACGGCAAAGAAAATGAAGTAACTGGACCAAATTCATTGTAGTTGAAAAGAGCTAGGTGGACCAAGGCATTCGAATTTTTTTCCCCAAGACTCTGCAAAGAATAGAATAATAATCAACTACAAAAGTTTTCAATCAGTTTTAAAAATATCAATCAAAAGAAACTAGACATCATACACGCATATAGAGGAATTAAGAATGACAAACATTGAAAATTTCCACACAACCAACTGAAGACTGAAACTTTAGAAATTAAAATGAGTACAATGAGCTGCATCCTTTCAATCTGGAAGTATAACTTCTTCATATAACTTGAAGTCATCAACAATTGATGATTCCTACCAAAGGAAAAAATGAATCAGAATTAAGTAAGAATGGTAAATTTATAAAAATTGCAGAAATAAAGAAACATAACATATATGATATATTACCTTTAAATGACTTTTTGAAAGGCCATGCAAATTTCGAACCCAATTATTAGCGCAAAGTAACATTTGTACTGTGTCAACAGACATGGAAGCACGACGATCATCAATGACTCTCCCACCAGCGCTAAAAGTAGACTCCGAAGCTACAGTAGTAACTGGAATAGCTAATATGTCAGCAGCCAATTTTGACAGCACCCGAAATCTCCATCTTTCCTGTCTCCACCAACTCAAGACATCTAAATTTGCACTCGTAGCACCACTGTATCTCTTTTCACTCAAATAAATATCTAATTCAGATTCTTCTGGTGGCATTTCTTCTTGGCTACTCAAATGCATTTCAAACTTAGCTTTTCCAGTTAACACATTTTTTCCAATTTCTTCTACCACGATAGAAGTTGAACTACAAGCATGACTAATTTCAGCTTTTCTGCATTTTGGCAACTGCACATCCTCAGCAGAACATGGAGTGAATGAAGAAACATACTCATTATAAAGGTCATTCAAAACCTCTTTTATTTCAGCAATGTATATGGGAGCTGCTTCGCTACCATAAATAATTGGAAAGGCATAGTCAATGAGTACCATTTTATATCTTGGATCTAAAATTGCACCCAAAGAAAGCAGAATATTACTTTCACCTCAATATTTATCAAATTTCGAAGCCATGCTTGCAGCCATAGCCCTTATATGGCTAGAAGGATTAACAGATTTTTCATTCAGAAGCTCCTTGATTCTATAAAGCTCAGGTAGGAAAATGTTGGCAGTTGAATATTCACTTCCAGAAATCATATTAGTTATTTCATGAAAAATACCCAAAAATTGACACACTTCTTCAACTCTCATCCAATCATATTCACTAGGAACATAATGAAAGCCAAGATCAATGTCTGCATATCTCCAAAACACATCTTTAAATTCTACAGCTGAAGCTAACATCAAATATGTCCCATTCCAACGTGTTAGACAATCTAGAATCAACTTTCTTGGAGATGAACGAAGCTGTTTCTTTATCTTGCTGAATTCAATGAGGCGGGACTCAGAATAATTTAGGTACTTAATCCCCTCCCTAACAGTATCAATCACTTCTCCAATTTGACTAAGACCATCTTGCACCAAAAGATTAAGTATATGTGCACAACAACGAACATGAAAGTATTTTCCCCCAACATTTAATTGTTTTCTCAACAAAAAGTCATCTTTCAGCCTCCTAACACACACATCATTGTACGAAGCATTATCCACGGTAATACTACAAATTTTGTTCTCTATGCCCCATTCATTAAAACACTTGTTAAGAGCATCAGCTATAATAACTCCAGTATGTGGGGAAGGGACATTACAAAAATTCAACACACGCTTTTGAAGCACCCAATTGAAATCAATAAAGTGCCCAGTTACAACCATATATTGAATTTTTTGATTTGATTTCCACAAATCCGTTGTGATACTGATTTTACTGACCCCCTTTAGCAATGACATCAGTTTCTTCTTTTCCAATTCATAAGTAGAAATGCAGTCTTTCTTCACAGTTTGCCTACTAATCTTTATATAATATGGAGAAACAGCTTTCATGAACTTATTAAAAATTTCATGATCCAACATTGCAAAAGGGTATTCATGTGCCAAAACCATATGGGATGCAAGTTCCCGTACCTTAGCATGATCATATCTAAAGTTTGTTATTGAGGTCATGCCATCCGATGGTGTTTCTGTTGTGAAGGAAAGAACTTGTTGTTGCATCCTTTTGTTCCCCTCATCTACTAGTTTCTTTTGTAGACAATTCTTCAAATGCCTAGTGTAAGTTGTTGTTGTGCCACTAGCATTCATCTTCCATACCTCTTTGCAATGTTTACATGTCACTTTAATTGATCCATCAGTTTGAGGTTCTCGATCCATGTCACTCCATACTTTAGACTTCAACGTTCTACTCTTTTTTTGAAATGGTTTAGCCTCATTTGTTTCCTTGTTTTCAGCAAGTATTTCAATGTCAACATCTTCATGCATCTCATCATCTTCCTCTTCACCACCAACAAGTATCACATCTTCATTGCTAGGATCCATAATAGGACTTGTGGAAGAGCCTTGATGTGAATTATAAGGGGAGCTTGACATTCCCTATTTGATGAATGAAAAATAAAACTACTAATCAATGAAAAATTAACCAAACATAATCTGCAAAATTATGTACGAAGCAAAGACATAAAATTAATACATGCTGAAAGTACTATTGGTAGTTTGGAATTCTTTAAAAAATAAGATCAATGTTCAAATAAATAATTGCCTTTCAAGTTTCAACCAAAAAAAAAAAAAAGGCAAGCGAGAAGCAAAATATGCTCCTCCTACAACTACAACTTATCAAGAATTAACAACAGGAGAACAAAACAAAGTGGGTAGTTTGGAATTAATTCAAAAATGCTAAAAGTAAATAATATTGGATAATGCTTCCCCAACACCCAAGACTTTGAATAATCATTAAATTCAAATTAGGAATCTGCATAGCCCATTCAGGGCGTATGATTGCATTCCTCACCCCACCCTCGGATATAGTTACTGCTTAATTTACTTCATTTTGAAATAAAATGGACAAAATTAAATAACTGCAAAGAATAATGGTGAATTCTGATTACGAACAATGTGTTTTTTTCCCCTCCTTTTTCTTTAATCATTCTTTTTCTTTAGCTAAACCTAGGGAAACATTCCTTCGGGTGTTTCAACTTAATTAGTTTTCTTTTCTTTTTAGTTTTTGCTTTGAAGAAAGTATTATTTCTAAAACTTTTATTAACATAAATTTGTCCACCATTTTTTAGGTGAAATTTCAGACATTCTTTTTTAATTTGTGGCACTATGCTTTTTCATCATATGTTTCCTAGTAACCTTTTTTTAGTTTCAAATCTGCATTCTATTGACGTTATTGCAATGTTGCAAGACCAAGCTGAAAGAAGAAAAAAGAATGGGTCAATATTGGTCATTATAAAAACGGCAAATATCTTGACTCCACCAAAATTTCAGCCCTCCTATTACATTAATTTGTACAGAATTCGCCTCTACCTTTGGATTAGGAATAGCTAATCTTCATTCCCCTGTGAGCATAATAGGAGTATATGTACTAACCAGCAATATTGGTCATTATACCAGAAGCAAAAAAAAGTTGGGACTAGGAAAACCCTTTGACTGATTAATGAATGTGTCTTGATGAAAGTAAAAAAAGGAAATGATATGCACAAGAAATATTACATTATTTCAAGATTTCAAGTATTAGATGCCAGAAGACGAAACTACAGCTGAAGACATCAAGTGAGGGACAATTTGGCTAGCATTAGTGCTAAAACTTTGACCCCTTCAAGCTTGTAATCAAATTCGATCTAATGAATTCAAAAAATTCCAGATTGAGAAACACAAATTCATAGATCTGTGAAAAATCATACCGAATCAAAGGAGGGAGGCACGCGATCTCCGAAGTCAGCCAGCCACCAAAGATGTTGATTGGGGCAACTGAAACTCCGGTCTCTCCCAGCAGCAGACAACCACCATTAACAATCGAAAACTTGAAGCCACAAAGCAGAGGACCAACTTAGGCTCCACCCCCAAACCCAATATCCAATTTTAAAAGACAAAGAAAATCTGGCTAGCTTATGTGATAGGAGATTTGGACGGTAGAAAGTCTAGAACAGCAGCAGCCAACGGCAACGGGGAATGAAAACAAAAGTAAGGCTGGAAAGGGCAGGGGAAAGTTTTAGAATTTCTTATGAGTAACCCTAAAATTTATCAAATAACAATTATGTCCTTGTTCGCGAACGTTCGTTAAAATTCGCGAACATGTTCGTGTTCGCTCGATTATTAAACGAACACAAAAATTCGTTCGTGTTCGGTTCGTTTAAGGTTTTTGAATGAGCTTTAACGAACACGAACGAGCCGAAACGAACCGAGCTAACGAACAGCTCGGTTCGTTTAACAACTCTATTCCTACTAAATAGAAAATAGAACACCAGAATTTAACGAGATTCGGCTAATTTGCCTACGTTCTCGAACACTACCGACAACTTAATATTTCACTATAAAAAATATTACAAAGAGAGAGAAGGAAGCAAGTTATGATGCTCTTGCTTGGTGTGATTGAGTTTATAACTCTCAAACCATTCCACAAAAACCAATTCAATCGATATGGGATATTAGAATGTTAGACCAACAATTTCAAAGTCAACAATTGTTGGCTTTGAAATTCAACAATTGTTGACTTTGAAATTCAACACCTCCATTAGAAAGTAATAACTATAAAAATTACACTTTCATCATTCAATATTATTATCATATTCTGCTATTTCAGCACATATATGCTATATTTTTATTCAACATTAAATTACTTTTTATACAATAACCTACCAACAATCCTTTCCAATTATCCTCATTTAATAAAAAATAACTAGCTCACAACTATTTTACATATTATAAAATTACTTCCTACATCAATGCTTACGAAACAAACTTTACAAAATATTACTAGACAAACACACTATTAACACGGGTTACATATGCCCACCTTGTGCATAGTGCAGGACCCCATACTAGTTAAACCAAACGTGAGACATCATGTTGGCACAATAATATAGTTATCTTACACAAAATTTATATCTAAAATTGAACTGCTATTGGAAACCAGTTAAATCGGACTTCAAGTTTGGTGGATTTTGTCATAGAATTCTTCACTCTATAATTTATTTGTAGATACAATGCTGTATATAGGCTTAAATTCTACTGTGAACTCTTAAACTATAGAAATACTTTCACTTTAGTATCTGAACTTTACATTTGGACACTTTACCCCCTAAACTATGAAATACATCACACTTTAATTCTTAAACTTCAATCTTGGACACTTTATCCCCTAAAATATGAGATCCATCATACAAATTTGTCAAAAGTAACAGAACAATGAGTGATTCTCAAATTTTAAGAATTAATAAATTTCATACTTTAGGGGATCAATTGTCCCAATTGGAAGTGTCCCAATTTGATGAATTTCATACTTTAAGGACTAAAATGTCCAAAATAAAAATTAAAAGACTAAAATAGGAGTGCTTCTATATTTTAAGGATCCAAAGTTAAATTTACCTATATCTAATGTGTAGGCTTGTTTTATTTATTCAGTATATTTGTCAGGGTTTATCATTCAATTTATTTTTCTAGATTATATAGCATGTTAAAAAATTTAGAAGCATAAACAATTGTACTTACCCTCAGGTCATTTAGATAAAGACTACAAATCCAATCTAATCTTATATGTATTGTGAAGCAAACGATCCCTTTACAACAAGAAGTTAATAAGTAGAAACACTAGATGCATTGATTACGCACTTAAGTGCAATCGACAAAAAAACTAAAATTGAGAGAGTAATCGCTGGTTTTTTTTTTTCAATATCTTTTGGGTTCTATTCGTTTTTTGCATATAAATCAAGTCATGCGTGTAAGTGATTAGCTGTTGGAGAATCGATAATTTTCAACTTTAGATATCTTCATATTTTGTAGTTGCTGTGTGTATCCTGTTCAATATATTCAAACTCCAAATAACTCCTATTTGGAGGATTGTATTTTTTTTTATATGTTAGTTCACACCCAAATAAGGTTTTAGATTGTATATCATTGCTCCAACTGGGGAGTAGTGTACCTGATACCTCTGCAACTAAAGAATAATATATTCATAAAAGTTATCACCGTGCAAATCGATTTTACATTTTAACAGTAGATAGTAAATAACAATGTGTAGATTGATAATTATTTGGTAGTTACTTACTAGTTAATAACAACTTTTGATGTTTCTTAAAAACTTCAAAAACTAAGAAAAAAAACACATGCTTTGCCTTTCTTTTAGTTGATTTTCAAAAACGTTAGTGTGATTCAAGTTTTATCCAAGCAAATACACCCAATCTAGGTCTCGATGTAGCAGTTCCAACGCAATTCCTATCCATTAACATCCATACTTGTCCTGGTATTATAGGACAGGAGTATTTGTTCTCTCTTCCAACAATGGTGATATATATGTACACACGCACACACATACACTCACATTTATATTCGATAAAGAAGTTAAAAGGGACAATTTTCTGAAATCTAAAATGTCCATGAAAAGAATGCGAAATTATCTTGAAACTAACAATAAACATGTAAGGTAAACATTCAATTTGGAGAAGCAAGTCAGATCAATAAGGACCAAATAGAATTGCAACTATGATGAGCTTAAATTAACTCCTTTATTAGCACCAAAACAAGGATATATAATAAATACACCAGCCTTCCATCGCACTTCCTTAAGCTTACAAACCATCAAAAATAAAAATAACTGAAATCCAACGGTACACTTCTGTTGTTTATTAAGAAAGGGAAATGACCCTTCACCAACAATGAGGCACTTCTGCCACTATGATTTGCCTTGGCTTTCTCTGCTTGTTAATGGATGGAGATGAACTTTCTGCAGACAAAGCAATCCTGCACGGAAGCAAAGCATTCAGCCACACAAATTAATGATGGTAAAACTATTAATTCTTTTAATGTTGTATTCATTATAGAATGTATAGCTATTAGAAAGTATGAATCATGTGTAGGATAATCGAGTTCAGGGAAGGGAACAAAATGATGGGATGTCTTACAGAGTTTAGGCTGCATTAATTTTGAAAGTGGGAGTTTTCTTTCATCTCATAACATTTGCGCAATCCTAGGAAACAATTAAGATAAAACAAATAAGTCCATTATCCAACAAAATGATCCTGTAACAATATGCAGTTTTACTTCTATAAATAGTTTGGGGCGGGCGAAGATGATGGAGGAAGAAAATCTTTAAATTTGTATTGATCTTTCCATCAGGACCGGAGAATGGTACAATATGCACTACAAGAATTCACAGATGAGCAAGTTAGCGGCAACCAAAAAATCTCATAATCACAAACCATGATACAATGATGATATATGATATTATCAGAAGATTCGATTAAATTAGTACGTTTAGTCATACAATTGAATTCTTTTTTCATTTCCTTTTCCATTATCTTTATTCAATTTTTGTGCCTACGCTTTTTTTTTTTTTAAAGGAATTGAAAAAGAGGTAGTAATTTCATAAATTTTCTCTTGATATGATATACCTTTTCAAAGCCTCCTCATTAGTGCCACCACCCTTCACAGGTTCAACTGCACCTGTTAACAAATTGACCCTGGAAACTGGCTTTTTAAGCAAAATTTGACCAATTTTCCCGAGCTCATCCATGTTTTTCTTTGTTGCAAGATCGACTGAAGCTGTATTTCCTGTTCAAAAAAAGAAGACTGGGAGGAAGAGTGATTAATTGAATACGAAGATAGTTATCTTCACAGTCAATGGATTGGAAAATCACAGACAGATGATAATCAACCATATCTGTACTTCCATGAAGAAACATCTCTATCAAACGGGTTGATTTTCCGTTAAACATCCAAATGCCAGGACCCCATTTGTTCACAATGTCAGCGCTGTATCTATTTCATTCTTCGGTAAGCCTGTCCCTAGTGAGACTGAGATCACGAGATAGCGTTTAAAACCCATTGGCTTGATCCGGGAGAAATCTGAACTTTTTCTGCACACTTGTTTGTTTATTTCGATCATAGCTACTAAGGCCTGGTCAGTAGTCATACAAAGAAAAAATAAAATTCATGGTTAGTTTGATAACTCGAATATTCTGAACTTTATTGTAAGCAAGCCAAGTACCGTGGAGTTTTTAAAAGAAAAGAAAAAAGGGGAAAAAAAAAAGCCCGGGTGAACCAAGAAACCGATAACTTGTTCTGTCCAAACTGATAAAGTCGCTTACTGGAACCAGGTTTTAGCAGTAGTTTGGCTATTTCCAAGCTGGTCGTATATAACGTGTTGGATTTTTATTTGTACAAGCCTTGTATTATGTAGCCTTTTTTCTTAACCTTTGGGATTGTGGTTTTAGCAGTTTGCTTTTCATTTTTTTTTTCTATCTAGGTACTTTTAGCAGTTTGCATTACATTGTGTTGTTTTAACTTTTGTATTTTGTTTTTTCAATCTTGTTATTAGTTATTGAAACTTAAGCAAATAAAAAAAATTAAAATATGATAGTATAATGAAAGATGGTACAAAGAGTAAGATAAGAAGTGAGACAGAAGATTTCGTATTGTAATATTGTCCTATGTAGGTGTCACTATATGTTTGAGAAAAGGAAAAGGAAAAATAGAAGGTAGGTTTTGAAAATAGGTTTATTAACACAATACCAGATCATTTACACCCACATCACCATCAGTGAGGTTGAGTTCCCAAATGTTCACTTTGTCGCCCTTGTTTGTGAATTTATGTGTAGGAAAATAAGTTGGAGTCAAAATGTTGTTGAACTCGGATCGAAAAATGACTCAACTAAACGATTAGATCTAGGGTCAATTGGTCGAACCGCTCTAAAAAATTCATTGATGTTAGCATGATGTCATAATTATTTTATATTTTTATAAGTTTCAAAAATATTGAAATTAAATTCTTGGTTATATTTAGCCAACCAATACAAAATGTTCCAAAAATATTAGACTTAAAATCAAATATACACCTAAAAATTATATATAAAAATATAAATTCATGATTAAAATATGTCCATTCTCCAAAACTATTTGAAAAACTAAATTAAAATAAATTAATGCAAGTTGAAATAACTGATGCTAAATTGATAAGATGATGGAGATGAAAACTTCTTGATTTAGAGATCATTTAGGGAAGCGAATGATTTTGATATTTACATTAAGTGAGTGGCCTTTTCTTATTCCTATTAATAAATGAAAATTTTATAATTTAGGTAACTCAAATTATATTTGGAGAAAACAAGAAAGAAAACTTTGAGAATTAGGTCCACCAGTCAAATAGGGTCATTGGTTTAGCCGATTTTTGACGATTTTGATTGATATTTGAGCAAAATAGTTTTGTGCTATAAACCAATTCAGGAAGAAGGCTGGTTCACGGTCTGGGTCTAACAACACTGGTTGGAGCTGCAGATGCACCGAAACAAATATTAGCTAGCCGGGCATCCAAAACTAGGGTATTTTTGACAGGCATTGGTCAAACATATATATATTTATATATTTTTTTTTTGAGAAAAGTGAAAAATCATGAAAAGAAAATTCTAATTTTCTAATAATAATTATAAGCACTTGTAATTATTTTAAAGGAAAATTGTCAAATGGAGGGACATTTAAAATTAAAAAAAAATGGAAAGAGAGAAAGACAAACTTCATAGGAAGAAAATATTATAGGCTGTAAATACTTGACATCAAATGTTGGAATCACAACATTGGTCAATGTTTGGTGTACCTTAGTCTCCCCTAATCCTTTATTTAGTATATCGTGGAGGTATTTTCCATCATTTTTAGGACGTAGGATCTCACCTGACCTGGTAGAAACAATGTATCAAAATTTCACTACGAATATTACAAAAAAAAAAAGAACTCATGATTTGGGATCGAAAATGTTAGGGGCATTTTGAACATAAAATGGTTGGAGATCTTTAGCTGCAAATAGAGGGCGTTTGTTATTAGGGGTGGACAAAAAAAAGCCGACAATTCGAAAACCCAATGAACACGATCCGATCTGATATGAAAAATAGGATATCCGATATGATTTTTCTTAGCGGGGCAGATGAGGGTCAGGTACCCGCAAAAAATGAATACGGATATGAATTAGAAAAATAAAAATCCAAGGGTACCGACCTGCAGGGTATATTATATAAATATTAAAAAATTAGGGGTTATTTTATAATTTTATAATTTTTAATCCTAAATGTAAGTGAAGTGGTTCACAGTCTTATATTCTAATCCCATATGATCCGTCTCTCCTCATCTTGTTTGAAGAAAGCAAGTATTCTCGGTGAAACCTAAATCAAATAAACAAAACGAAGAAAAATTTGTGAAACTCTATCATAAAAATTGTTCATCCCTTTCATCCTTTTCATTTTTATTCTACCTTCATCGATATTTTCTGCAAATTTTTCATCAATTCAATTAAAGATTTGTGTTTGGATCTCCAATTTTCTATTAGTTAGGTAATTAAAACATTTGTGTCTTTCATTTATTTATTTATTTGATTTATTTTATTACAATTTTGTCTCTTAAATTTGTCTCTTTTATTTTAGTGCAATAAATTTATTTTTCTTTTTCATCACCTTTAATGCCATAAGGTTTATTTCAAAGATGTAAGGAAGTTGGGAAAGATTTTTCAAGTTTATTTTGGTTATACTTACTTCAAAAATAATTACCTCTGTTCAATTCTTTTTCCAAACTTGATTCCACAGTCGACTCATTTGGGATGCAGTCTTGTACCATAACATCCCTTAGGAAGTTGGGGAAGCTACCAAATACTCATTATCCTTGTGTTTGTTGTGTTGTAGAAGGATGAAATGTGTAAGAATGATGATGTACTCAAAATTATCATAAAATTTTGTTTTGTTTATTAGATATTATAATTCTAATATGTACTAAATTTATGAGATCGATTTGATTGTTGGATGAAATGTGTGAGAATAGTGATATATGGACTTTGATTACAATATCTCTACTAATATTAATTGGAAAGCAGGTTTTTTTTAATTGAAAAACATGTTGATATTAATTGGAAAGCAATTTTTTTTATTGAAATATAGTTTTTTTTTGGGCGGGTACCCTATGACCCGCCCCTTTTTTCAGGTACTCAAAAACATTAGGAACTGGTTAGGGTCAAAAAATAATTGATCCGATCTATTAGGATTGGGTCAGCCAAATCATGCTTGAGATAGGTACTCGACCCGTGTCCACCCCTATTTGTTACCATTAGGTGCGGTCAACATGGTAGCTGTAAGACCTCCAGTACTTTTACTAGCTATAACATCAAAGGAGGATGCAAATCCAAGGTATGAGATTTTATATCATTATTTAATAAAATTAATTTTTATATACTGACAATTTATACACTTTTACTATTAGATGTATGATACATAATCCGAATTTGAATTTGAAACTCAAATTTTGCACATGTGTCATGCATCCAATCGTGATAATGTATACACTGTCAGTGTTGATAAGTGACTAATTTACGTAATAATTGTATAACATTTTATATTATTTTTAGTCACTTTGATTTTATTATTGGAAGAAAATGAATCATTTTGGCTATAATTGGTGAAAAATGCTTTTAAGTGATTAAATGAGGTTTTTATCACTTTTTACTTGGATTTTGTGTATTTTGACAGTTTTGATACATTTTTGTATTTCGGCTATAACTTGAGTTACAATGATCAGATTGAGATGATTCTTAAACGAATTTGAAGATAAGAGATAGATCTACAACTTTGGTGAAGATATCTGAATCCAGTTTGAAGGTTTTCCAGGTCAAAAAGCCGAATTACAGTAGCTAATTTCTATTGGTCGAAGCTGAAACAGGGCAGTGAGCAGTCAAGGGTATTTCGGTCATTTCTCAGCCTACACAGATCCAAATGAGGTGATTCTTGATGCATTGGAAAGATAACTCAAAGGGCTACAAGTTTTATGTTTCGGTCAAGAGCAAAGCTGGAAATTGAACAAAAATGCATCAAAATGTCACTGTAGCAATCAGGTCGGAACTTGGCCGGATTTCTGGCCGGATTGTGGTCAGAGAAGGCTGCTCTTTACGCAGAAAACTTATTTTCACCTCCAACAAGTCACATGCAATGCCAGACATGTGAGAACTACTTTACAGCTATAAAAGGGTGGTGTAGGCCTCATTTTCTTGACTTCTTTCATCTTTATATAGTCAAAACTTGCAAGATTAAAGGAGAATAGAGAGACATACGGGAGAAAATTGGAGTGCAGAGATGTAGCTCTTGCACTTTCTAAGTAGTAGGATAGTTTAGTTTAGAATAGTGTAGCTCTTCTATTCTTGTATATTAGCTAGATTAGGATGAAAATGGAGATGAAGAAGGAGGAGTTGAAGCTCATGTAACAAGGGTTATCTCTTTTCCAACTCTTTATCTTTTGTATTTGCAAGTTCTGGATTTTGTGTTCAATATGTGTCTCTAAAGTTTATGCCTTGGGTTTGGTTGAATTTTCTATAATTGCTAGTGTTCATTATTTGGTTATTTGAAGCTATTATTTGAGTAAGTTATTTAGCACTTTAGCTTTTTAAATCACGATTAATTTGGTACTATTGATTGTGATTATCTAAGGTGTTGTTTTTGCAATGAAAATTGAGATTTAACACTGGTTCAAGAAGTGCTAAACATAGGGAGTACACTCACGAGAGTAGAGGTGCACCTATGTGGTTTAGTGATTCATTTCATGTAATTTCATTGAAGAAATGAACTTGTAGCTAATTTCATAACAATGAGAATATGTATGGATTCGTTATGAGTATAATTGATTCACTACGAAAGTAGGATTCAAATGCATAAGGAAATTACACCATAACTAGCTTAGATAGTAGTATTCAATGATCCAAATATAGCACTTGCATAAGTAGTTAGGGGTACCATAACCTAAGGAGCTTTCATTTGTTATTTTGCATAAGTTCAGTAGGTTTTACTTCTTATAAATCATTGATAGTCTAAATAATAGAGAAGCTTTAGTAACACCGGTAATTGTTCAATCTTCCTCGTGGTATTAACTCAATATATACCCTAAACTACTAGTTGACCTGTATACTTGTAGTGAAACGGGTGTATTTCGGATTTTTTAACTTGTACGTATATTAAAAGCCCGTCAAGTGTATATAAGATTTACTCTCATTAATATATGTTAAACACATTTTTGTTTTTGTTTTGCCTCTTGTCATTTAAACTTGTTTTAACTTGTACTAGTAAAGGTTGTACTAGTAAAGGTTGTGCATACATATACGCAATATATTAATCATCCGTACACTTACAGTTTATATACTAGTTGGTATAGATGTATGACAATTAATTTCAAATTGAATTTAAACTTCAAAATTTTCATATGTGGCATAAAAAAAAGCATCAACTCCTGCTACATAGCCGGCATGTATGTATGCTACTTGAACAAAATTTCAAGTAGAAATTTAGATTGTGATTATGTACCATACATCTAGACCAGCCAATATATAAATTGTTAATATGGAAAAGAGTAATCCTAATATCATATGTAATTTGGAATTAGGTTGTATTCGATCCTAGAACCACCCTAGCAAAAAACAGAAAAAGCTAAAAATTCATGGCATGAATTAGTGGATCAAGAATAAACTTTCCCTCTTAATTGTCTTTTTGAACTCAATATGTTAAATTGTACTTTCAAATTGCAGCTGATTAAGTTAATCTAGATTATCATACCTCAAGTAGGGATTCAAGAAAATTAAGAATAACACAAGAAATGATGCCTCTTATACAACCTCCATCAATGCTCAAACTGGTGATTAGAGATTCCCATAGCAAGGGGACTGGCTTTTATCAAGAGAACATTTTACTCCCTCCATGTCAAGTTAGCTATATATTTAGATTATAAATGCAACACTTGCACAAAATTGTCATAATGTTCTTCAATATGGAGATGAAGAACAATGCATTTATAGATGACAAAGCCACATTTTTTATTCCCTTTTTCTAGATTTGAATTTCATGTGGCTATATAATTAATTCCTCTAAACTAATTGAAGGACTGGTTTAAACCCATGTTTTTAAACTCGGATCGGATCGGCCCGTCCGACCGGTTGAACCGAGAACCGGCCAAGTCTCCGGTCCGAGCTATCTTAAAAGCTCGATTGGTCAAGACTCGGTCAAATCCAATCAAAACCAGGTTTGACCGGAAACTTGAAGAACCGGTAAAAACTGGGTTTTTCTTATTCTCCATTTTTAAAATTTTTTTCCCTTCCTGACCTCTTAACTCCAAATCCTTGTGAGCTCTACCCTCTTTTGCAAATCCATTTTCACTCTTTGACTTCAATTCAAGCATAAAAAAGCAATGTTTTAACCTTTTTTTAAACCAGATATAATCTTAGATCTTGTATTCAAAAAAAAAAAAAGATCCAAAAATGCAAAAAAGGGAGTAGAGAAGAGAATAGTTTGAAGAAAACAGATAAAAGCATGATATTTCATGGGTTTGAAAACAAATAACTAATAAAATAAGAATGAAAATGAAATTAAAAAAAGAAGAAGAAGAAGAAGAAGAAAGGAGTTGCAGAATGGTAGAGAGAGAGGAAGATGAAATGCTCTATGAAATGCGTCAACCGTCAGGAGTAGAAGAAGAAATGAGAAATGTGGCGTGGGGTCAAAGCACTTTCATCTATATAGGGTCAAAGCATTTTCAATATTATGTTTTGACCCTTAAGTTGTTAAAAGCTATTAATATATCTCAAATATTTCATACTTTATAAATGTTTTCCTAAAGTTTGGTGTTATTTTTCAATCAAATCCATAATTTTAATTCTAAACTTATTAATGTTCATTGAATAATATAAATTGCTCCTTGATTATTCTAATTTCTTTGTATTTTATTGTTAAATACATTTGAAACATTAAATATACATATGAATATACATTTATTAATATTAACATGTAATTTTTAAATAATTTTTATTTATGACGTCATCCGATTCAACGCTCGGTCGAACCCATTGACCCCTGACCTCTGATCCTGACCGAGTCGATACCCGGTCCGAGTCTGAAAACATAGGTTTAAACAATTTATATTTTTTTTGTCACATATGGGTAGAGATGATTGAAGGACTGGTTGTTCCCTCCTCTAAATGTTTGGTCCTAATTATTCATTTCTTCGAAAGAGGAATCTTTTTATTGTCATAGAGTGTAGAGTGCTAAGATTCTGGCGCTTTTGATAAAATAAACCAAACGTGAGAGATGCTGTTGCTACAATAATTATAGCTAAAAGATAAAAAGTTGTATTGGAGCCTAGATAAACATGAGTGTCAACTTTTGGTAGACTTTGTCATAGTATTCTTCTGTCGTTTTTCAATTTATGTATTTCGATTTTTTTTTTATATCCAACTAGAGCACAGCTGGTTAGTTTGGTAGTATCTGTTAATTATTATACAGTTTGCTTTTGTGTATTATAGAGAATGTTTAAAAAAAATTAGCAGGATAAAGAATTTTGCTGACGCACATTTTATCCAGTACTGACCGTAAATCCATTTTAAACTTCGATTTAGTAGCTAGTTTGAATTTTGTGCAGATCAAAAAGATTAAATCTGATAAGAAAATTATAATTTAGTGTAACAATATCTATACAATAGAGGATTAATTACATTCTATACAATAGAGGATTAATTACATTTTCCTCTCTTGTAGTTTGATCAAATTACCAATTAAACCCTGAAGTTTAGCTGTACGACCAAACAGCCCTCAAAATCAATAAATCTCTAACAAAGAGCGCCCATCCTGTTAGTCAACCGTAAGCATCCGGTTGTGCATTGACCCAGTTACAAAAAAGACACCTCAAATGTCCAAAAATGCCCTTAGAAATAAGGAAAATGGAGCATTACATTTACAGCTCTTTCCAGAGTTATGGACCATTGTTAGCCACACATCAATTTAAAAGGGGATGGGCTGCTTATTCATCGGGTGATAGTTATCTTATCCCAAAGCCTCATTTTTTATTTTTCTCTTCCTCTCTCTCGCATATAACACTTCTGGTTTCTTCCAACTTTTCACTCTTCTTGATACTTTCCAACTATATATTTTTCAGCCATTCTTTCTCACTTCTCTTTAAGGATGGCAAGCGGGATTGGGGCTGGGGATCCCTTCTCCACCCGCTGCCCCGTTGCCTATTAATTCCCCTCGCCCCCGCCCGGCTTGCCCCACAGGAGCATCCGTGGGGTTAAAAATATTTGTTATATAATTTCATTATAATTAAATTTTAGCTAATAATCAAGTACTAAAATATCAACACATCACCAAATTATTATTCATTATAATTTCATAATTGAAATTCATAAAATTAATTAAATAAAAGTTATTTGAATACAATCTAATATGATAAAACAAATATAACTAAAATAATCAAGTTTTCACTTTTGATACAAATACAATCACTAAATTATTATTGTATTTTTTTTTAGAAAAAAGTGTTATTGTATTAAGTGTAGTTAGGAATTTAATATAAATGTATTAATAAATTTAGTACAAATAATTAATAATTTTTATTAATAGACATGTATAATTAGTAATATAATTGATAATATCAATTATATTACATATACTGATATACATTAAATGATACATATAACTAATAATATCATTATTATAAATTTATAACTAATTAAATTAAATATTATATATATAATTATGTACATATATATATCTTTATTTTTTTTAAACGGTTGGCGAGACGGGGGAGTATACCCCTGCCCCCCGCCTCGTTTCTAAACAGGGGGAAAAAATTCCCCTCACCCCAATCCCCGCCCCAATAGTCCCCGCGAGTCCCTGCCCCCATTGCCATCCTTACTTCTCTTCCAACCTTGCACTTCCCTCTCCTCCCCTTCTCTCACTACCACATTGCATTCAGAGTTTTCAATTCTTCTGTAACTTCTTCATGCAACTTGTTCCAATCAGACAATTCCTACCTTTTTACCAAATAACATTTGGCTCAATTTCCTTTGAACCATAAATTAAGACTCACAATTGTGTATCGAACCAAACTATGTATCCAACTTCAAATTAAGTAGCCCTATTTTGTAACCAATGACCAATTAGAAGAAATTAAAAATTTTGGAAGATTCTGCCACGACTAAATTAGGTATCAGTAATTATGTGAGATAGAGTTGTTTCGCCAATGATTTGTGATTTATATGTTGAAACTTTTGTAAATGTGATTATAGAATCATATTCAATGATTTGAACAGATTTTCAATTGGGTAATCCATCTTTCAAAATTCATTGCAGTCTACGAATTTGTGATTATTTTCAACGGATGACAGATGATCATAGCCAATCCCTGGGCATGATATTGTTCTTATTTAAGCTAAGAAAATCAAAGGAATTTTAGCACAAAAAAAAGTAAAATAAAAAGAGAAAAAACAATAAAACTTAATCTAGATAATCGGTAGGTACCGCGGCGTCTGTAAGTTTAGAACTTGCACGTCTGTAACGCTACCGTTGCTCTAGAAATAATTCATACCATCAAAAGAAATGAAACCCATCGTTGTCTCCACTCTCCACCTGCACCATCTTCTTCCTACTCTTCTCCATTGCCACTCTCCTGCTTACTCTACCTTCTCCTCCCTCCTTTTTTTTGTTTTTCACTCAAACCTCAATTGTTATATCACCAACAACTACTCCATCTTGATACCATCAGCCACCAATCCCCCTAAATTATCCTCTCTTCTCTCTTTTCAACCGTTTGCTATGAAACCGATGTGGACTTCCTTGAGATCTAAATTGAGATAGTCACGCATGGATCTGCAATTTTTCAAATCACATATTGGCTGCCAATGTTTCCTTTTTTCTTGTTAGACTTTCTTTGGAGATCACATCAATGGTTCAGGGGCCAAGATGGAGGATGATAGGGGCCAAAAAAAAAAGAAAAGACAAGGGATACAGATGAGCTAGTAAAGCCGTCGGTGGGAATTTGGTGGTGTTGATTTGCCATGAAGTTCAGTTTCAATAGTTCTATATTCACCTTCACTCGGGTATTCGAATGACTCAGGCTGGTTATAACACAGTATTTGAAATATTTCTAGAAGTATCATTAGTGAACTGAACTTTTTGTTATTTGAATTAGTAGCATTTTGTTATGTGAAATTTCGCCGGCAAAACTGCAACGCAGAAGAAAGAGAAATTCTTTGAATCGGGCATTTTGGTCTTTTAATCACATCCAACTAACAGAGTTTAGGACTGTCACTGACAAGGAGGTAAAAATAATTTCACCAAACTACAGGGCTTGTTTTGTAATATGGATAAATCACAAGCGAGGTAAATATAATTAACCCTATAAAAAAAAATATAATCAGTTACAAGTTAGGGAGTTCAAAATTAAATTAGTCCTAAAAAAGGATCGAATGACTCTACAATCAGTTTGCATAACAAGAGGTGTCAGGACATTCTTTTGGTCTAATTAGATCTGTCAAGATTAGATTATAGAAATATTATAGCAAAAAAATAAAAAAACTAGATCTGTGATAAAGATGAGGTTAGTAGTCTGTGAAGTTTTTGGTCACTTAATCACATCCAAGTAACAGAGTTTAGGCACTGTCACTGAGAAGGGGGTAACATAATTTTATCAAACTACAGGGATTGTTTTGTAATATGGATAAACTACAAGCTAGTGATCAGTTTGCACAAGGCAATAATTATGATAACCAACAACTATAAAATTACATTTCTCACCAAATATCTACATGGTATAATGTAATATTACATCTCAAAAGCCTTCTTTGACCCAGTTTTTATTACAAATTTTCAAGAAGTAACAACTTCCACGGTGTACTAGATAAATTGGATACCTCATGTTCAGGATAATTAAGTACAAGAACAAAGTAATAAATTGACAATTACGAGTCTGGTTTTGTACTAATTTTCGGTTTGAGGCTTCAGCTGCCGGACTTTCCTTTCATTTGACAGCTGCTTTGCAAACCTATAAAAGATGTGAAAAAAAGATTAAACAAATAAACAAACAAAAACCAATGTTCTGCAATTACTATTCCAAGTTTTGATGAGCAAAGAATTTTATTTTCCACTTTAACGTCCTACCCGTCTATTGTTGGTACTTATTTTACTTAATACAAGAGGGTTTAAGCTAATTACCCATAATTTTTAAGTCCAACTCTCTAAATATATGAAATGTTTGTTAAATATCTAAAGCATTATTTTCTACCTTTTCAAAGCCTCCTTGTTTGTACCGCCGTCCCTTACTTCCTCGTGTTGTCCTGTGAGCAAATTCACCCTTGAAACTGTTTTTTCGAGCAATTTTGAGCCAATTTTCCCAAGCTCTTCCATGTTTTGTTTTGTCGCCACATCAACTGAGGCGATTTGTCCTTTTAATGTGTCATCCTGCAGGCAATGGTTAAAGTTTAGTGAATCCTTAATGGTAATATTCTGGTTAAAATTGTTCTAGGCCAAAAGTGCGATTTCTAATTTATCAAGAACTTTTTAGCACAAAAACTTCCAATTTCAATTTAAAAGATGCGCAAAATTATGGATAAAATACGAAGACTATACGATTTCTTTGGGGCTACTTTAAGAATGATTTCTTTGTCATGATTTTCTTGAGTGAAAAGGGAAATCAAATTGAAACTAGGATAAATTGAATTTGACTGAAACGATGTTTGATTACTTGAATACGAAGATAGTTGGCTTCAGAATGAAGAGCTTGGAAAGTCACAGATATATGATAATCCACCATATCTTGACTTGCTTCGGCAAACATCTCTACTATTGGTGGCATAGACCCGTTAAGCACCCAACCCAAAGGGTTCCATTTGTTCACCATTTCAGCGCTGAATTTCTTTTCTTTCCTTGCTGATCCTGTGCCAATTGAGATCACCAGAAACTGGCCATATTCCATTACCTTCATTTTGGAGAAATCTGGCCCATTATCCCCCATTGGTTTGGTTGCATGTGTCATGGCTAGTAGGGTCTGTCCATTTAACAGGAAAAAAAAAAGAAAAGAAAATGAAACAGTTGCATCAAGTCCGTTTTGATCATAAACATTGAGAGATTTATAAAATGCCACTCAGTTAACACTTGAAAAAAGGCAAAAGTCAGAAAAGAAGGAGAAAAGGACAAGTGGAAAGCAAATTTTCCATTGCAAGAAAAAGCCCTCGGAAATGGCAAATTATCCTTTTTCCTTCTCCTTTTTTGAGTTTTGAGGGGTGGAGCAATTTGTATACCATCCGCGATGAACATCAAAGGGGCTATATTACACTTTACAGTTTACGCCCTTGAATTTAAGTCTAGAACACTTTGGATCCCAAACTCCTCAATTAATACCTTACTAGTCCATCTATTGACTAATTACACCAAAACCAAGAAAATGAACATTGGTTTTGTGGCATTCATTTAAAAAAGAAATTGGACTAAAGTAGGACGAGTTAAAGGGTTTAGGGTGGCAAAAGTTTCAAATTAAAGTTCGAAATGTAAAACGTCCCAAAATAAAGTATCAAAAGCAAACTGATAATTGATATCATGCATGCTGTTGGGATTAAACTAAAATCTTCCTTAGTAAAAAAAATATTTCATGATCATCCTTTTAGTTATCCCTTTTGAATATAATTTTGTTTATTGGTGCACCATATTCCACGCAATCAAGTGCACACCTCCTACCAAACCTCTCCCCCAGTGTGCTATAGGAAAATCTAGAATTTTCGTACCCAACTTTTTCTTTTGTTTATACCTAACTTGCCTGATATTAGCTCCAAAAAAAAAAAAAAAAAACTTAGCCGATATTAAATGGACAAATTTGTCATTTTCAGTCAGCCCTAGACACTAAACAATGTCATAGTTCTTTTCATAGTCATAGCCATCTTCATTTTTTTTATAGCAAGAAAATAATTATCATAGTTCTACTTTGCTAGGGGTAACATATTTCTATCACAGTAAGTTTAATAGACTTTCCTTGTTTGACTATATATTTGATATCCATAACAACATACCGGATTATTTGCAGCTACACCACCATCAATGAGGTGAAACTCCTTAGGATTTCCTTCATTTACAAACTTATGAGCAGGAAAATAGGTTGGAGCTGCGGACGTGCTAATGCATATGTCAGACAACCGGGCATCCAGCAATGGGGATTTTTTGTCCTGCATTAATTCAACATTTAACAAATTCCGCTACTGAATGAGAGCATAAAGGATGACTAAGAGGATTTGGATAATATATATATATATATCAACATATCTATATATATATATATATAGAGAGAGAGAGAGAGAGAGAGAGAGAGAGACCTCAAACGTGGAAAAAATGATGGGCTGTAAACACTTGACATCAAATGTTGGAATAACAACATGGGTTAACGTTTTGCGTAACCGAGTTTCCCCTAACTTTTCCTTAAGAATTTTGTGAAGGTATTTTCCATCATACACGGGACCTGGGAAAAAATTCAGCACGAATTTGATCATCTGCTGTATGCCACAAAATTTGATCATCCGCCGAAAGCCACTGCAAACAAAGGTTCATCAATTTCATAATTATGAGTGCCATGAAAATGATTAATGTCTTCTAACAAAAAAAAAAAAAAAAAAGAGGTCAAGAAATTAAAGTCTTCTACAAAGTAATATAACATATATCATAAAGACTCTGATCGCTAGTCACTAACTACCTCCTTTGTGGGAATATTTTAGGGCCATGCTCCATATAAAATGGCTTGATATCTTTTGCAGCAAAAAGAGGACGATTTTTTTCATTAGGTGCAGTTAACATAGTTGCTATGAGACCTCCAGTACTGGTTCCCGCAATGACATCAAAATAATCAGCAATTCTTGCATCCTGACCATCCAACTCCTGAGAATTGCATCAAAATCATGAGCTAAAAAATTCTGAAGTTTTTTTTCCATCTTCTTTTTCCCTGATTATGCACTCATTCTTTTGGTTCTTTGGGTTTATATGAACTCAAAGGAGTCGTAGAGGATAAGTGAGGAATTACTGTCGATCCTTTAAAAAACAAAAACCCTGAGTAGCCGTATTTTGTCAAGCTTGTCCAGATTTTGTCAATCATAAGATGATGTTTTCTTGAATGCAAGTCTCAAAAGATAGAATTGAATGCTGCTAAATTTAACTATGTGATCATACCTGAAGTTCGGATTCAAGGAAATCAAGAATTGTAGCGGGAATGATCCCTCTGATACCACCGCCGTCAATACTAAGAATAGTGACTAGATTCCCATTGACTGGGGGCAGGTTTTGAAGAGAAGATATTGCTCCTTCCATTTCTACTTAGCTAATATTGATGATTTGTTCTCAAATCTGCACAAATATGTTGGACCACGTTGAACCGCATAACGAGCGGTACTTATATAGAGGACGATTCCCCCTTTTTCTTTCTTCTTTTTCTTTTTTATATTTCCTTGTAGATTTTTCAACTTAGACAACTAGGATATTATGAAGTTAGTGAAGGATGGTTACTTTATGTTACACACATGTTTCATTCTGTCCGATTTCACTTTTTGAACAGGAAATTATTATTGGTGTGGGATGTATTTTTTGGGAAGTTTTTGGAGAAAAATTACTCTAGCACTTTTTTAGGATCTAATATATGTGAGGCAAAAAGTTAACTGAAAATTATACAAAAGAAATATTGAAAAACATAAAAAAAATTTTCCAAAAAATCACAATTTTTTGCCCAATGGATATAACCCCAACACACATGTATGACAGATTACATCATTAAAACTTCTATTTTTGTCCTTCACTCGTATGAAATTCTGCTGCAATAATCTCTTAGAACACATCTATATGGAGATTTTCTTTTGACAATCAAATTGTATATCATAGAAAACTATAACTTATTTTTATAAAATTGGAGATAAGTATTTGGATAGAGTTTTATTTGTAAAAACTTTTTGATTGCATCAAAAATACGTTTTTCAACCACTTTTTTTTTTTAATTTCAGATATATCAAATTACAAAAAGTGCTATGGTGTTTTTCTTAACTACACAAGTAGCTACAAACAATAATTATTAATTTGAAATAAAACTAGTTGCATGCAATAAAAAAAATTAATATTCTATGAGAGATGCACCCGAGTCTTTAGCTTCGTAGTTGTCTGGCTTCAACTTGGGGAATTCCTTGGCTTTTATGGTCGATTAACAGTAGACAAATAATGTGTTGGGCTAATAATTAATTCTTCCCACTACTCACAGTCCTATAAAGTATCAAAACGTTTTTCACGTTATGCTGGGTTGTGCCTCAGAAGATTGTTTTTCCTCTTTCTCCCTCTAAATTAAAAATGGTTGGTGCGATGCAGAAGTCAGTGGAGGTCGCCTTCTCTAGCTTAGGAATCTGTACAGTGATGAAGAATCAAATTCGAAAGCCAGAGGAATTTTATTGATGAATGGGAGAAATGAGGCAGACAAGGAATAATAACTCAGGAATAATAACTGTTAAAAGTCTTGATTTCAATCTGGATTCCCTTCTAGCTTCCCTTTTAAGTTACTCAGACAGGTTATTCTTGCTGCTGCCAGCAATTATTAACTACTTATTGGCAAATAGGAAATATTACCCATTTGGATTAACTGTTTCTGGGAGGGTTTTTGAAAAATTTTACTGTAACAGTTTATATAAAAAATTTTTACTATAAAATTTTTTTGAAATATTTGATATATTGTATGGATGAGATGTTTTTTGAGTTATTGTGTATTACTATAACATTGTATTTGAAAAACTTGTTTTTGAAAAAATGACCGATCCAAACGGATCCTTGCCAGAAAGGTGGAATGCATCATGGTAAGTGACTAGGTTTGTTGGCAAAAGATAAAACTGTTCTAATTCAACTCCTTGTTCCTTTGTTGTGATTTCGATTGTCTCGCAATCTCTTTTCTTTGGACAGCAATTTTGCAACCCTATATAACATTCATTACCAAAAAAAAATCATACTAGTAATAATTAATTAAATCAATAAACATTAGGGAATAAATAATCAAGCAATTTTTCCCAACCAAATTTGGACTAATTGCACTCGAAATTCGAGCCAAAAACTGGATACTTGGACAAAGATTATTGTCAAGTGATTGGTACCGTTTTAGGGCATCTGCGTTAGTGCCACCATTGTCGATGGGCTCAGATAATCCTGTCATCTGATTCACTCTTGAAACCGTCTTGTTCAATAAGCTTTCGCCAATTTTGACTAATTTTTCCAGGTCATCTTTTGTTGTTTCATCAACTGAGGAGCGAGTCCCGGTTAATTGACCATCCTGCAGGCAACAACATGCATGCACAAAAGACGTATATTTTGGACTAATTCTACCATGTAATTCGATTATGATTTTTGGACATAAATCCGACAAATTTTCCAGTGTAATCGTCATTTTATAATTCAAGAAGATGAATGGGGGAGAAATTCCAACACAAAATGTTTCCTTCATGAAAAATCCAATGAACCGATCGATGTGAATCCGATCCAGTTTTGTGAATATTCGATCGGTCAAATCATATTCGGATCGGATCACATATGAATTAGGAAGTTGAGCGTATTGGATTTGAATTTAATTTTCTATAATTTGTGGATATTTGATCTGACTCGCATAGTACTTTTTATATATTTTTTTAGAAATTTATCCGTTAAAACATCCAATGCCCAGGTTCACAATGTCAGCGCTGCATCTATGTTCAGTCTTTGGTAAGCCTGTTCCCAGTGAGGTCAATAGATAGCGTCCATAATCCATTGGCTTGATTCGGGAGAAATCTGGATTTTTTTCTGCACAGTTGTTTGTTTACTTCGGTAATAGCTACTTAGACCTTGTCAGTAATTATAGAAAAAAAAACATGGTTAGTTTGATAACTCAAATATAATGAACTTTATTGCTAGCTAGCTAGCTAACTATTTTGGGGTGTTCAAAAAAAGAAGAAGAAGGTATGTACATATATAATATGTTGCTTTTTGAGTTATATATATATATATATATATATATATATATATATATATATATATATATATATATATATATATATATATATATATATATATATAAACTTTTAGCGGTATTTATCTCCTTTTTATTCTTCATATATTATTGCATTAAATTATAAATTTCTCATTAGAGTCAATCTTTTTAATCTGCACAAAAATCTGAACATGTAACAATCACTAGCTACTCAATTAATCTTAGGGAACTATTTGCTGACATACATGCATGCATACATACATACATACATATGTACGTATGTACATACATACGTACATATATGTGTGTGTATGTGCATGCAACTAATTTAATTAATCATTTTCTCTCTCTTAGGTGGCATGTCTAATTAAAAAGAATTGATGGGTTATTTGAATACTTGGTTTTTACCCACATTTGTATCCAACTCTTCTCCAACCAATTCTTCTCATAGTTTCGCTGTCCTTTAACAACTTAATCCTTTTTAATAAATCTGAATTATATTTTATGATGGTTTTCCTCTCTATTTTAACAAACTTTATTTTTATTTATAAATTCACTTAATTTTTTTTATTTGTAGGTGTTAAACTTATTTGGTGTTATTTTAATTTTTGCTTCATAAAAGTTGCTAGAAACTTAATATTCATTCATGGAGAAAATAAATTTTTGCGTCTTTGATATTTAATAATTGAATCAAAAATTAATATGGTGCCTGAACACTTAAATATTCATGAATATGTAAGAATATTATTTTTTTTTAAAGTATACATACTTGCATAAATTCACAACTAATACTGATATAAAAAAGAAACTTGTAAAGTATTAGCACGAGATAAATACTTGTAAGACATGAAATAGTGACTCCTATTTCCAAATTAGGCTTGAGGTAAAGATTTTTTCCTTAAATTAGATATGAACTAACTGTAATCAGCACTAGGGATTTCTTTTGACCTGGTTAGAATAATGTTACCCTTACAATTGGGATCATAAATAGAAGTTTATAACGTTAACGCAAAGCCACAGAGGCTTTATATGTGGTATTAATAGATAATATTAGTGTCAGGACTACTTGGATGCAGTCGTTTGGTTGTAAAAGTGAAATAATGATGAAATGATGTAGTTTTGTTAAGCGAATTAGTCAGGAACAGTTAATGCTGATATGTTATAAAACAAAGAATCTAATTGGTCGTAAAGACATTGACATGAAATTTTAATTTGTACTCAAACTTCTGCTATTGCAAGTGCACAGATCCTATACAAGTATAGGGAATATTTGAATGTCAATCCTACAGGAAAAGATGATCAACTACGTACTAACGTTATTCAGAGTCTTTTATTACTAATACTAATAACAAGAAAATAACATTACACTAAGAAACGTAGATTAATCAAAGAAACTATCATGAGATTCCTAAGATCGGTTTTCTCTCCAACTTTGCAAGATAAAGGACCTGATTATTGCGTTTTGTCACTTTGGCTAAGCATGACATAATTTCTTAATGTATGTAAAACTTTATTTTTTTTTTTTTATAGTGAATCAACTATATCTATAACTAATCTGTACCTAATTTCATAACCATGAAATTAGTTATATGCTCATTAGTTTCTGTGAAATTATATGATAAAAAATTGCAAAAGTGATTTTCAAATTTAGTGAGTAAACTCCCTAAATTTAATATTTCTTTGAACTAGTATTAAACACCACTTTCATTGATGATTTAACACCTTTAGATAACCTCAACTAATATAATAACCAGTTAACCACAGAGCTCTAGCTCAGTGGCCACCACCTCTCTTGGTGGGGTGAGAGGTCAGGGGTTCAACTCTTGCCTCCCACCAAATTGCCACTTTAGGTGGCCGCCTTAAAGTGCTAAATACTGGCTCAAAGAATAAACACAACCACCGGGTTCATTTCATCCAACAAAGAAGAAATTAAACCTATCTAGGCATGAACTCTCCATCTTTGCCTAAACAAACTACTAGGAGCTTGTAGTTGTAGGTTTAGAGCTCCTCAGTTTTTTCATAACGTATAATTACAATAACTAACAACAATAAAGGTGCATCACCTAGGAATTCCTTTCACCAAATTTGTAATTGGTATAATGTAATATTACGTTGAACATTGAAGTCAATATCATCATTAGGAATGTAAGGTCGACCAAATCTATTTTGTATAAAGTTTCAAGAAATAACAACGTCCACCATATGCTGGATAAAATGCACAGCTTATGCTCAGATAATTAAGTACAAGAAAGAAGTAACAAATTGGTGGTTACAAGACCATTGAAGTTGGTTCGGTGGCTAAGGAAGGTTTTTAAAGTTCTCTTCGATATCAGAACAGGTGGGGCGAAAAGAGTGCAAGGAAGGAAGGTAAGAAAAAGAAAATTAACAATTACTAGTTTGCCCCTGTATTAATTTGTGGTTTGAGATTTTGACCTTCGGAGTCTCCTTTCATCCGAGAGCAATTTTGCGAACCTATAAAAAATGTGAAGAAACGATAAACAAATAAATGAAGAAGATGAAAGTTTTTGACTTATTATTTCCAAACAATATCATTTTTCCACTTTGACGTCCTAGCCATCTATTATTAAGTACTAATTTTTACTTATTAACAAGATGGTTTAAGCTAATTTCCCTTTGTATCTAATTAACCAAAGAAAATCAAAATCCGATTCTCTAAACAAATGAAACGTTTGTTTAAAGTATTATTATCTACCTTTTCAAAGCCTCCTCGTTAGTACCACCATTCTCCACTTGCTCAACTGCTCCTGTGAGCAAATTCACTCTTGAAACTGGGTTTTTTAGCAAATTTGAACCAATTTCCCCAAGCTTTTCCATGTTTTCTTTTGTCGCCACATCAACTGAGGCGCTTTGTCCCGTTAATGTGTCATCCTGCAAGCAATTTTTAAAGGTTATTGAATCCTTAGTGCTAATCTCCTGGTCAAAATTTTTCTCAGCCAAAAGTGCGATTTCTACTTTTTCAAAAAGTTTTAGCACAAACCCTTCCAAATATATACTCTTTATTCATTGTACTCCTACTATTTGTTTTATCATAGAGTCTAATAAATGAAAACCATATGATAAAAATAATAGTGGGAGTACGATTAACAAAAAAGGGAGTGCAATTAACGTTTTCCTTCTTTTAAACACAAAATTACGGATAAGATATGACTGTACAATTTTTTTTGCAACTTGAAGAATAATTTCTTGTTATGATATTCGTGAGTGAAAAAGGAAATCAAATTGAGACTAGGATAAAATGATTTTGACTGAAAAGAAAAGTTTGATTACTTGAATACGAAGATAGTTGGCTTCAGAATGAAGAGCTTGGAAAATCACAGATATTTGATAATCCACCATATCTCCACTTGCTTGGGCAAACATCTCTACTAATGGTGGCACAGTCCCGTTAAGCACCCAACCCAAAGGGTTCCATTTGTTCACCATTTCAGCACTGAATTTCTTTTCTTTCTTTGCTGATCCTGTGCCAATTGAGATCACTAGAAAGCTAGCATAATCCATTGGCTTCATTTGGGAGAAATCTGGATCATTTTTAACCATTTGTTTGGTTACCTGGCTCATGGCCAGTATGGTCTGTCCATTTAACAGAAAAATGAAAATGAAGAAGTTGCATCAAGTCAGTTTTGATCATAAAGTTAGAGATTTATAAAATGCTACTCTGTTAACAATTGGGAAAAAGCAAAACTCTCCAAAAAAAAAAAGGACAAATCGAAAGCAAATTTTCCGGTGCAAGAAAAGGCCTCGAAAAAGGCAAATTATCCTTTTTCCTTCTCTTTTTTTAGTTTTGAGGAGTGGGCCAATTTGGATACCATCAACGAGTCAACGACCATCGATGGGGCTATTTTACATTTTACAATTTACACCCTTAAATTTTATGTTGGTTCTACTCTATGACTTGAACTTAAATCTGGAATACTTTGCCGGTCCATTATGCCGGTCCATCCATTGACTAATTACACAAAACTAAGGAAATGAACATTGGTTTTGTAACATTCATTTAAAAAAAAGGACTAATTAAAGTTGAACAAGTTGAATAATTAAGGGTGGCAAAAATTTCAAATTAAAGTTTGAGATGTAAAATATCACAAATTAAAGTATCAAAAGCAAAGTGATAATTGATATCATACTTTCGGGATTAAACTAAAATCTTCCTTTAGTTAGAAAAAGAAAAGAAAAGTTGCATGATTAACTTTTTAGTTATCCCTTTTGAATATAATTTTGTTTATTGGTGCATTATATTCCTTGCACTCAAGTGCACACCTCCTACCAACTGTTTCTTTCGTCCGGTCCTATCCTCCTAATACCTTTGGTGTGCTAAAGGAAGCTCTTGAACTTTTCATACCTAACCATATTCTTTCGTCCCTACGTATCATACCCAATATTAAATGGACAAATTTGTCATTTTCAGTCAACCATAGAAACTAGCGTGATAAGTGCTTAATTTTTAAAAAAAAAATGTCACCCTTCTTTTCATAGTCTGAGCCATCTTCATTTCTTTATAGCAAGAAAATAATTATCATAGTTCTACTTTGGAAGGGGTAACATGTTTCTATCACAATAAGTAAAATTTCTTCTTTGTACTATATATTTGATAGTCACAGCAATATACCGGATTATTTGCAGCTACACCACCATCAGTGAGGTTGAACTCCCAAACATTTCCTTTGTCATCCTGATTTGTGAAGTAATGAGCAGGAAAATAGGTTGGAGCTGCAGACGTGCTAATGCATATGTCAGATAACAGAGCATCCAGCAATGGGGAAGTTTTCACCTGTATTAATTGGACATTTGAGAAATTTCAGTACAAGATAAGAACACAAAAGTATGAAAAGGCAATTTGGGTATGTTTTCGGCCTTTTGTGCAAATTGTAAACATGCGTGTTACTTATATTATTTAGTTAGGACTGTCAATGGGACTGGGCCACCCCGAGCTCGACTCGTTTGGCCCGACAAAAAGCCCGATGAGCCCGACATTTTAGTAAGCCGGTCCGAACATGAGCCTAAAAATTAGGCCCGAATTAAATATGAGTCGAGCTTGGGCATCATTAGGCTCAAACCCGATATAGACCCGGCCCTTTAATTACTTATATATATATATATAATATTTATATTTTGATATTATGTATAATTATATATCCAAATATATTATTACTAAATACTAAATATATATAAATTACAAAATACAAAAATGCATCTGAAAATTCTTCCATGAGCTTTCTTGAGAGCCAATATTAGCAATGCATAACTAAATCTCTAACTTTTCTTATTGGTTGAGTAAATTTTTGTGTTGACATAATATTGGTTGATTTCTTTTTGGTCTAGAAACACAAATCATATAAAAAAAAGTCTCAACTTTTAAGATGTATTGGCTTATGATCGCATGTTTTATTACTATTTTCATGCATTTTGAATGAATTAAATATAAATATTGTTGAAAAATTTGTGGTTTATATAATTTTTAAGAACTATTATTTATTCATGTTTAGTTTTTATATTATAGTCTTGTAAATGTTAAATTAGTTTTACAATATAATAGTTATAGTAATTATATTAAAAAAATTAAGGAGTAATAAGTGAGTTTGGACTAAACCCGAATAAGACTCACAACCCGAATATTATGTGAGTTAAGTATGAGTTTTACATTTATTAACTCGAATCTCGTAGCCCGAAACTCGAAAATGTTACAAATTAAATGACCTGAATTTGAACTTATACTGGCTCGGCTCATTAGACCCGACTGACAGGCCTAATATTATTAGATCAGTCTGGGTTAAAAAATTCTTCTGTTCTAAAATCAACGTAGTCCTCACATTTTGGTACTCATGCCAATTTGATCCACAGTATTTCAGTTGCAAGCCTTCAGCTTCTACATTTGTGAAATAACGCATCTTGTGGACATTGGAGATATAATTAGGACAAGCGAGAATTTTGGAAATTGTGACGGACTATCTAGGAAATTGAATTTTTGAGGTAAACAAATTTTAACTCAAAACAAGTTCGAATCAAGAAGATGGTCTAAACCAACGTTTTGGCTTCTCAAAAACCAATATGAGATGCAAGAAAAAATAGGAAGAAGAAAAAGATATTGTCTAGTTTGACCTTTCAAGCACTATTCATCTCCAATTTAAATTTACTTTTGCAAATCATGTTCGGTTAGAAAATTTTTTTTAAAACAAAGAGCGGAAATAAGTTATCGTGAAGATCAAACTGGTAATCCCATCTAAAATAATTCACATTATTTCTAAGATTAACATCATAGTCAATCCTAGCATGATCTTTTGTTGCAATTTCCACAATTATGAAACTCACACCAACTAGTAAGTAATTAAAATGTGTGTGTGTGTGTGTGTGAGAGAGAGAGAGAGAGAGAGAGAGAGAGACCTCATATGTGGAAAATATGGTTGGCTGTAAATACTTGACATCAAATGTTGGAATAACAACATTGGTCAACGTTTGGCGTAACCGAGTTTGCCCTAACTTTTCCTTGAGAATTTTGTGAAGGTATTTCCCATCATACAAGGGACCTGGGATAAAATTCAGCACGGGTTTGATCAACCCCAGTATGCCACTGCAAACAAAGGATCATCAATTTCATCATTATATATACTACAAATTTGTCAACAATTTAATGTCTACTACGAAATAAACTGTCAAGAACTTAACATCTTCTACAAATAATGTAACGTATATATCATGAAGACTCTGATCACTAGTCACTAACTACCTCTTTTGTGGGAATATTTTGGAGCCATTCTCCAAATAAAATGGCTTGATTTCTTTTGCAGCATAAAGAGGACGATTCTTTTCATTTGGTGCAGTTAACATAGCTGTTATGAGACCTCCAGTACTGGTTCCCGCAATAACATCAAAATAATCAGCAATTCTTGCATCTTCACCATCCAGCTCCTGAGAATTTGCATCGCCATGAGTAAAAACAGCACTAGTAGTAACTGCTAATCATTTAGCCATTCTTTTAGTTTATCTCACCCCAGATAAGCCTTACTTGTCAAAATTGCCTACATTTTGTCAATCACAGGACTGACTTTTACAACTTATATGAGTACTTGTATAGGATTTTATCTTGACCAGCAATTTTGAAAACTAAAATTTACCGCAACAGTATATAGCAGTTGTAAATCTACTGCAAACTATGGTTTTCCCCCTTCCATTTTCTTGAACTTAAGCCCCTAATGGTAGAAATTAAATGCTGCTAAAGTTGAACTATATGATCATACCTGAAGTTGGGATTCAAGGAAATCAAGAATAGCAGCAGGAATGATGCCTCTGATACCACCTCCATCAATGCTAAGAATAGTTATTAGATTTCCATTGGTTGGGGGCAGGTTTTGAACAGGAGAAGAGTTTGCTCCCTCCATGTGGACTAGGCAATACTGATAATTAGCTAACCAAAATATGCAACTTGTGATATAATCAAATGTTGGACCATCTTGATCTGAATAACAAAGTACTTATATAAAGGAGAAATCCCTCTTTTGCTTTTATTTTTCCCGGTTGCTTTTAACAGAGATAAAAGGTCAATTTTATCCAACTAATCACTATTTTTTTGGTTCTTGAAGGACGGTCTAAACATCATATTTTATGTCACACATGTGAACTGGTTTATTCTGTCTGACTTCACTTTTTAAAAAGGAAAATTTTATTAGTTTGGGATGTAGACCTCACCACTATAGTATTTAATTGGATGAAATTTTGATAGACGGTGAAACCACCATTTTTTGAAGAAAATTTGGCTGCTTGTCATGAACAAGGTCACGGCATGCCAATTTCCACTAGAAATAGACGATAACCAATAGCAATACTAGGACAACAAATTCAGTGGGCATTCATCAACAGAGTACAGATAAGATGTAAGAGTCAAGACTTTGTTGCAATTAATGATGCTAGTTGAATAATATGTCAGTTTAAACGCTCATAATACTGAGCACTGGACTAAAGATGTAGGAACCCTGTGCCTGAAATAGACAACTATTTTTGAAATATTTTGAAATATTGAAGTAACATCTTTTCTGATACGATATATGTGAAATAAAAAATAACTAAAAAGATAAAAATGTGATTGGAATAGGTGTTTGTACTAAAGTAATTAGTATACAACTTTAGTTGCTCTGGGGATAGAGAAGGGCATTTTAAAAAATTTAGGAAGCCTTGTAACATGAAGTGGAGGGGGACGGTTGGTCGGTGGTTGGAAAAATTGGTTCACATAACAACCTTAAGCCTATAAAATAATTATAATAAACTAGAGGAGGATAATTGCATATTTTCAAGCATGTGTGGCTCAATTCACCACCGGACATTATCCTAAAAAACTTGCAAGAGACATTAAATCTTGTAAATTTGTCCTTCTATATATGAAATAATGCTTCAATAATCTCTTAGAACATTATCTATATGGATATTTTCTTCTGACAATGAATTGTCTATCATAGTGAACTATCTCAAGTTTTTGGAAAATTGGGGAAAACACATGTGAAGGAATCCTTAACTAACCCTATAGCTACAACCCAAAATGTTAACTTGAGAGAAACATGTAATGAAAAATATTCTTTGAAAGATAAATTCGAGTTTTTAATTCCAAATTGTCTGGCATCGCCATTGGAGTTCTTTTGACCAATCTGGTCGATAAACAGTAGTCAGATTTCGTGTTGGGCTAATAATTATGGTAACTGGACACGAATCATATAAAATATATATGAAACATGTGATGCATCTTCTGCTGACTTGTTGCTCGATCAGAAGTTTCTTTTTCTTCTTTCTTCCTTTTTCAAAAAACAATAAAAAAAAATGTTGGTAAATGATCACATTTGTTGGCAAAAGATATGCTGTGCTGTTTTAGCCTTGTTGATTTATGCTGCCCCAGTTCTACTTCATCTCCTTGTTCATTTTTGATTGTCGCAATCTCTTTTCTTCTGACAGCAATTTTGCAAACCTATATAACATTCATTACAAAGGGTAATGATTAAATGATTGATTAAATCAAGAAACATTAGCGAATAAATAATCAACATGCAATTTTTTCCCAATCAATTTGGACTAATTGTACTGGAAATTCGAATATGCATATTCCTATGTTCTCCACAGGGACTAACTACACATTAGTCTCAAAGAACAAATAAAAAAACAGATTCAAGAAATGAAATGCACTGACTGAAATGCATGCATATAACAAAAGCTAAATAATTATCGAATTACGATTTTCTGCACAGCTTAGCATATATGTACCTGAAGTTGGGTCTCAAGAAATGCAAGAATGGTAGCAGGGATGAGACCTCTGATACCACCTCCATCAATGCTCAGAATGGTGATTAGATTTCCACAATTTGGGGGCTGGTTTTTGACAACATATGAATGTGTTCCCTCCATTTAATTGCAGGATCAATAATACTGATTATGATGGGAGACTTTGCTGTGAACAATAAACTACTTATGCAGAATTCAAAGCTGTTTTTCCTCGAACTTTGGTTCTTAAAGTTGACCCTTAAGGTTCAAATTCCAGTTGGGTTCCATGATTCAAGATTGCGTTAAACTTTAGAAACCTCAACTTGTATAAAGATCTATATCTCGAAGACCCTTAATAGTTAATACTCGGATCAAGTTGGAGGTCCCAATGCAATAAAATTTTTATGTATTAGAAAAAATGCAGATTGTGTTACAAACACGGTATAGTTGACGTAGTTATGAAAGCAAGGTAAAACGCGACATATTTTTATTCGAATTTGCAAACTTCCATGCATAATATAATAATTAAATTTTTATTCTTATTTCTAGATAAATGTCTTCTTGGATATTGAATTTTGATTCCAGATAGGTCTCTTCATACAAAACATTAAAATTCAATGCTTAGAAGTGGATTTAAAGGTGGCAATTCATTTTATTTAAGAAATGAAATTTGATTATTAGCATATTGACACGAGCAATGGTGGCTCAAAGAACTGCATCAATGACCCAAAATATTATTACATCATTTAACTAGGGTATTAATTACACTAACTGCAACCTACAAAGAGCCGAAATAGTGGTCAAAAGAAAGAATTAGTAACTACTAAGTTTGATGAGAATTTCATTTAAAATTTGTTGCAATTAAATTAGTTTACTAGTAAAAAAATTTTATTTGATAAATGTTTCACTACTTATAGTATTGGCTTGATTTGGACAAACTATAAGTTTCATTTTGTCATCTTGACAAACTTCAGAGGGAGATAAATGTAATTTGGACAAACTTTACGGGAGATAAATTTAGTTGATTTAATTTACAAAAGGATATTTTGGAGTTTTCAAACACATAGTTTGCCAATGTAAAAATGAGTCCGTTTAAATAGGAGATTATTTGGAAAAAAATTATCTAAAAAAAATACTATAACACTTTTTGTGATTTGATGTATGTGAGATAAAAGGTGATTGATATTATATTTATGATGTAAGCAGAATAAAATTTGAATTTTTTTGACAAATCTTGATAAATGTTTGTTATTCAAAGGGTCGATTTAAAAAAAAAAATTGGTTCTTGAAATGCTAATGTCTTCAATACGTGAAAATGGGGGGCTAAAACAATTTAGCCAGTGTTGTTATGAAACAATAAAAGCATGGATGTCTATTTGTATTTCCAAGAGGATTAATTCATAATTCATTGCTACATTGAACGGTTTCAATCCACAAATCCATTCATGTATTGGATGAACCGTTTCATAGACTATTCATATTCTTGTAGTAATTAGTGTTTGGTAGAATTGATGTACCTTTAATTTTGTAGTACCTATATATAGAGGTATTTTGGCATCTCCTGGAATTACTTTTGTATTAGTTGGAATAATAAGAAAATCATTCTCCATTTCTCTACTTCTTTCTTTAATATTTCAATTCCTATTATAGTAGTTCATTTTATTAGTTTTATAACACGTTATCAGCACGAATCTCTACTTTTGAGTATAAGGTGAAAACGGAGTCTCTATCTTGATTAAAAGTGAAACACAAGATTCTGCCGAAATTCTGCCCGTGTTTCTTAGAGCAATTTCTGTCTACTTATTGAGGTAAATTTCTAACTCACAAATTTATTTTAATTTCTTATGGCGTACCTTACAAAACAAGAGTTCGTACCTCCTGATATTTTTGAAAAAAAATTATTTATCATGGGTATTGGATGTTGAAATTCATCTTGAAACAATGGGTCTTGGTAATACTATTGTTGAAAAGAATGAATCTTCAAACCAAAACTGTGCAAAGGTTATGATTTTCCTTCGTCATCATTTAGATGAAGGATTAAAAATAGAGTATCTTATTGTCAAAGATCCTTTTGTCCTTTAGAGAGATTTGAAAGAAAGATTCGACCACTTGAAGTTGGTCGTTCTTCCAAAAGTCCGATATGATTGGCTTCACTTACGGCTACAAGATTTTAAATCTGTCAACGAATATAATTTAGCCATGTTCAAAATTACTTCTCAATTATTATTATGTGGTGAAAAAGTCAATTATGAAGATATGTTAGAGAAAATATTTTCTATTTTTCATGTCTCTAACATACTCCTGCAACAGGAATATCGAGAGAAAGGATTTAAAAAATATTCTGAACTTATTGCACGTCTTCTCTTGGTTGAACAAAATAATGAATTATTGTTGAAAAATCATGAGTCCCGACCAACTGGTGCAAGTCCATTCCTTAAAGTGAATACGACTCAATTTCAAAATTCTGGTCGAGATCGTGGACGTGACCATAGAGGTGGCCGTGGAGGAGACCATGGATATTGCCGTGGCCATGGACGTAATCATAGTAGATTTGTGTCCCGTAAAAATTATAACCGTGGCAAACAACAAAATATTCCCCAAAAGAGGGATAATAACTACGATCAGAAAAATGGAGAAAAGAAAGTTTATGAGGAAAAATGCTACTGGTGTGATATGGAAGGTCATTGGTCCCGTACCTGTCGTACGGCTGATCACTTTGTTGACCTCAATTAAGCATCATTGAAAAAGAAAGACAAAGGTGTTGAGACAAATTTCATTGATAAAAAAAATGATTATGATGGTGATGATACTGATATGATACACCTTAATGTAGCTGATTTCTTTGAGCATCCTGAAGATATCAACAAATACCCTATGATTGTTTAGATATTTTATGATATTTTATATCTTTCATGTAATTTTCTTTCTATTCAATATTTATTTCCGTATTTTTATTAATATTTATTTTTGTTTGAAATTTTCTTCCTGAAAAAGAATAAGATGCCAAATATTTAGGATTAAATAATGGTAATGATGATATTTGTCTCATTAATAGTGCTACTGCACACACTATATTAAAAAAAATATATATTTTCTTATTTAAAAATGTGAGAGACAAATGTTAATACTATCAATGGTAGTGCAAAATTGATTGAAGGATCCAGAAGAGCCACTCTATTTTTCCTTGAAGAGACTAAAATTATCGTAAATAATGTACTATTCTCTCTCAAGTCTTAGAGAAATTTATCGAGTTTTAAAGATATTCGTGAAAATGGATATCATATCAAGACAATGACTGAAACAAATGAAGAATTTTTGTTAATCACAAGTATTACTTTTGGACAGAAATGCGTACCAGAAAAATTACCTTTTTTTTCTTCTGACTTATATTATGTACAAATTAGTGCAGTTAAAATTTATCACCTAGTAGACCAGAAATCTACTCTTCCCAATAATGTTATGATTTGGCATGATCGTCTCGGACATCCTAGATCTATAATGATGAGACGAATAATCGATAATTCACATGGTCACTCATTAAAAAAATCAAAAGATATTAAAAGCAAATGAATTCTCCTGTGTTGCTGGCTAATTGCTTAGAATGTATGTAAAAAAAAAAAAAAAAATCTCACAAATGTATCTCTGACACACTCTATTTCTCATTCTATTTCTCATACAAATGTATCTCAGTCAGCACGGCAGCAGAATGAATTGTCAGAAACTCTGCAAAAATGTCAGTGGGTCAGCGGCCCACAAATTTTTTTTTTTAAATTAGCCTATCCCCAGCCGTGCTGACTGGGCACGGCTGCGGACAGGCGGTCAAAAAAAAAGGGCCAGGGGCTTTTGTCAGCCTTTCTCAGGCGCCTGACAAAGGCTGCGAAAGGCTGACAAAGCCCATGTGAGGAGCGGAAATTATTGTACCACTACCGTGTCCAATCAGCACGGTAGCGGTCAGATTTCTGCAAAAAAAATTCTAGCCGTTCATCCAGTTCAGATGAACGGCTAGATTTGATTAAATGCGCTATAATGGCTAAACATTGCCGGTTTTGCTCGCTCACTCTCATTTCTCTCCTCCAAAGCTCCTCTCTCGCTTTCTCTCAGTCTCAAATTTGCTATAGCATAGCAGCAGCTCCTTCTGTTGGATTCGGAATCTGTGAAATCGGCACCGTGGCTAGGCAATTTTGCTGGAGTCTCAAATGCGCAAGGCTTGAAAATTTGATGGCCGAAACTCTCTTTAATAGATTGGCAGTAGTAGAAAATCTGGATGAGGCATTTTTGATAGTGGGCAGAAATTCTACTCAGACAGGCAACTACATTACCAGGTTAATTGGTGCAAAATAGTGTACAGTAACTGTCTGATTGTAGTTAAAATTTTATTAGTTGATTTTTAAAAATTGAGGTTGATTGGTGGATAATATTATTAATTTGTACAGAAAAGTTGATTCGCTACTGAAGTGAAAGTCGAGGGTTAACATCAGGGACCAGTTGTTGGTATCACCGTGTTGCGTAAGACCGCCGTGCTAATCAATTGCGGTGCTGATAAAGGCAAAATTTTTTTATAGTACGATTGTATTCGTACAGGTTAGTAATTTAAATTATTTTTACATTAGTTGTTAATTATATTATTTATGTTATGTTAATTAAACATGCAGCTTATTTATGTATTTACATGTTATATTATACTGTCATGAAATGATATTAATTAAACATGTTTTCTGCATAGTGTGTTGTTGTTTTACTATATTAATTAATAGTTAATTTAAAGTGTGATAAATTTATTCATAATTTTATAATATTGAAGTGCTAAAAAAGAGTTAACTAGTGTATATAGTGATATAGTGTTGTCGACTACGATTTATATAAAATTATATAATTCACGTAGAATTACTATATAATATAATTCATATAGAATGGAGGGAACAATTAATTAAAATTATTGGTTTTTACATGCATAAAATACTTTAATTAAGTAAATATAAGAAACTTGCCCGTCAATCGAAGTACGACCTTGTCGTGCTACGGGACAAAAGCTTTGCCTTTCAAGATACATTATTTAATCAATAATTTAATTGTTATCAAAAATAGAAGTTGGACTATTTAATCAAAAATAGAATTTAATCAATAGAAATTGTTATCAAAATTCCGAGAGGTTTATCCGATTGTAAATATTTTAACTCACGATCAATTGTCATGACAAGTGCCGAGAACAATAAAAAAGAAAAAAGTTATAATTTGCAAATATCAATAAAAAAATTTTGGGGAAGAGATTGATATAGATGAAGAATTCCTGTAGTCGTGGACTTTTGTAAGATATCATACATGCTACGTGCGAGGTAAAAATGTAGTTAAAAAAATATATAGAATGGAAGATTTTTGGAAGATGCAAAAATGTTGTTTTGAAAAAAATATTGATCCGAATTGGTTGTATTATTACATACGCCAAGCCAAAGTAATTATAATAATTAATTCCTGTTTATTGGAATACATGAATCCTTCTTTAATTAACAACTATTATGCATTTAATAATGGTTTAATAATAATACAAAATTGAAGTAAAAGACAAATGGGATACTTACAATACAAAAGGCATCTGGGGACATGAATAGTGAGGTTAGGTTAATGTATTTATTTTAAAAATTAATGAAATGAAGTATATTTAAGATTATGGTTAAAATTTAGTTTAATTAGGTTATTTTGAAAATTAAAGGAATGAAATTTATTTAGGATACAGAAAGGCTGACAAAGGCCCCAGACCCTTTTTTTTTTTACCGCCTGTCCCCAGCTGTGCCCAGTCAGCACGGCTGGGGACAGGCTAATTTTAAAAAAAAATTGTGGGCCGCTGACCCACTGACATTTTTGTAGAGTTTCTGACAATTCATTCTGCCGCCATGCTGAGTCAGCACGACAGCTATAGAATGAGAAATAGAGCGTGTCAGAGATACATTTATGCGATATTTTTTTTTTCCATATATTCTAAGCAATTAGCCTGTGTTGCTTGTTTTCAAGGAAAATTAATTATTAGACAATCACTAGTTAAAGTTGGGACTGAATCCCCTACATTTCTAGAACGAATTCGTGGTGATATATGTGGGCCTGTAGATCTACCATGTGGACTATTTCGATATTTTATGGTGCTAATTGATGCATCAACTAGATGGTCACATGTATGTTTATTATCTACTCGCAACTTGGCGTTTGTGAGATTGCTTGCTCAAATAATTAAATTGCGAGCACAATTTCTAGATTATTCAATAAAGAGAATTCGTCTAGATAATATTGCTGAATATTCGTCATATACTTTTGACGAATATTGCATATCCATTGGAATAACTGTTGAAAATCCTGTAGCTTATGTTCACACAAAATGATTTAACCGAATCATTTATTAAACGGTTACAATTAATTGCTAGACCATTGTTGATGAGGTCTAAACTTCCTTCATCTGTTTGGAGATATGCTATATAACATGCAGCAACACTTGTGAGAATTAGGCCAACGAGTTATCATACTTATTCTCCCCTATAATTAACTTTTGATTATGAACTCAATATTTTTCATTTACGAATACTTGGTTGTGCGGTTTATATTTCAATTACACCGCCTCAACGTCGTAAATTGGGCTTCCAAAGAAGATTGGGGATATATGTCGGGTATGAATCACCTTCAATTATTAAGTATTTGGAACCATTGACAGGTGATTTATTTACTGCGAGATTTACAGATTGTCATTTTGATGAATCACATTTGTCGATATTAGGGGGAGATAAAAATCAACCGAAAAAGGAAATTACTTGAAAAATATCATTGAATTTCCTTGATTCTCATACTAAAGAATGTGAACTAGAAATTCAAAGAATCATACATTTGCAAAAAATTACAAATCAATTACCGGATGCATTTAATGACTCCAGAAAAGTTACTAAATCGCATATTCCTGCTAAAAATGTTCTCATTAAAATTAATGTCCCTGAAGGACAAATAACAAGTGCTAATGAGTCTAAAACGCATTTGAAGCGCGGGAGACCTCTTGGTTACAAAGATAAAAATTCTAGACAGAAAAGAGCAGTAGATGAATCAATAATTAGTGACAAAATTCAACCTCTTCGAGAGGTCTCTCCTAAAGAGCCAACTCTTGAAGAGAATAAAATTATAGAAAATTCAATAAATTTTATCACTACAAGAAAAGGTTGGAACAGAAAAGAAATAATTATTGATAATATTTTTGCATATAATGTAACACTTGATATTATGGTAGAGGACGAGGATCATGAGTTTAGATCGGTTGATGAATGTTGACGTAAAAATGATTGGCCAAAGTGGAAAGATGCGATCCAATCTGAATTGGGCTCACTAGCTAAAAGAAAAGTTTTTGGACATGTAGTCCAAACACCTGAAGGTGTAAAGCAAGTGGGATATAAATAGGTATTTGTGAGAAAAAGAAATAAGAAAAATGAAATCGTGAGGCATAAAGCAAGACTTGTAGGCCAAGGATTTTCACAAAGGTCTGGATTTGATTGTGATGAAACATATTCACCTGTAGTGGATGTTATCACATTTAGATATCTTGTGAGTTTTGCAGTACATGAAAAATTAGATATACGTCTAATGGATGTCATTATTGCATATTTATATGAAAATCTTGAAAATAATATTTATATGAGAATTCTCGAAAGATTCAACATGTCGGAAACATGCAAATCAAATTCTAAAAATATTTATTCTATTAAATTACAAAGGTCTTGGTATGAGTTCAGACAATCTGGATGTATGTAGTATAACCGCCTCAATGAATGTTTAACTAAAAAAGGTTATACCAATGATCCAATATATAAATGGGTATTTGTGAGAAAAAGAAATAAGAAAAATGAAATCGTGAGGTATAAAGCAAGACTTGTAGGCTAAGGGTTTTCACAAAGGTCTGGATTTGATTATTATGAAACATATTCACCTGTAGTGGATGTTATCACATTTAGATATCTTGTGAGTTTTGCAGTACATGAAAAATTAGATATGCGTCTAATGGATGTCGTTATTGCATATTTATATGAAAATCTTGAAAATGATATTTATATGAGAATTTTCGAAAGATAAAACATGCCGGAAGCATGCAAATCAAATCCTAAAGATATTTATTCTATTAAATTGCAAAGGTCTTTGTATGAGTTCAAACAATTTGGATGTATGTGGTATAACCGCCTTAATGAATGTTTAACTAAAGAAGATTATACCAATGATCTAATATATCCATGTGTTTTTATCAAGAAAAATGGATCAAATTTTGTGATAATTGCTGTATATGTTGATGATCTAAATCTGATTGGAACTCCTGAAGAGATTCAAAATAGTGTTGAATATTTGAAGAAGGAATTTGAGATCAAAAATTTTGAAAAAATAAAATTCTGCCTTGGTTTACAAATTGAGCATTTGAAAAGTGAAATTTTTGTCCGCCAAACTGCTTATACCCGAAAGGTATTAAAGCGATTTTATATGGATAAAACACATACATTAAGTATCCCAATGGTCGTCAGATCACTAGATCCTAATAAGGATCCTTTTAGACCACGAGAGAAAGATGAAAAGACATTTGGTCCTGAAGTACCATATCTCAGTATAATTGGTGCACTAATATATCTTGCTAATTGTACGAAACCTGATATATCATTTGCAATGAATATATTAGCAAGATTTAGTTCCTCATCCACAAGACAACATTGTAATGGTATTAAATATATTTTTCGTTATCTCCAAGGAACAATTGATCTTGGTTTATTTTATTCAAATAAGTCCAAACCTGAATTGCTTGGTTATGCTGATGCTGAGTATTTATTTGACACGCATAAAACAAGATCTCAGACTGGTTATCTATTTATATATGGAGGTACAGCCATTTCTTGGCAATCTACAAAACAATCATTAGTCACCACTTTATTGAATCATGCTGAAATAATAGCAATTCATGAAGCTAGTCGAGAATGTGTTTGGTTAAAATCAATGATCTACTACATCCGGAAGAGTTGTGGGTTATCCTCTGAAAAAGAAAATTCTCCAACTATATTATATGAAGGTAATGCAGCTTGTATAGTTCAATTGAAAGGAGGATATATTAAAGGAGATAGGAAGAAACATATTTCACTAAAATTCTTTTTTACCCATGATTTGTAAAAGAATGGTGAAATTGATGTGCAACAAATTCTATCAGATAATAATTTGACAGATTTATTTACCAAAGTATTGCCGACTACAACATTTGAAAAATTGGTGAAGAATATTGGAATGCGACAATTAATACACAAGAATAGTGTACTCTTTTTCCTTCACTAGGGTTTTTGTCCCAATGGATTTTTCCCTAGTAAGGTTTTAACGAGGCATATTCTTTGTGTAATGGATATCCAAAGGGGAATGTTATGAAACAATAAAAGTGTGGATGTCCATTTATATTCTCAAGAGGATTAATTGATAATTCATTGATCTCAAGAGAATTAATTCATAATTCATTGCTGCATTATGTAAAGAAATTACAATGGATGAACGATTTCAATCCATATATCCATTCATGTATTGGATGAACCGATTCATATACTATTCATGTTCTTGTAGTAATGAGTATTTAATAGAATTGATATACTTTTAATTTTGTAGTACCTATATATAGAGGTACTTTGGCACCTCTTGGGATTACTTTTATATTAATTGGAATAATAAGAAAATCATTTTCCATTTCTCTACTTATTTCTCTAATATTTTAATTCCTATTATAGTAGTTCATTTTATTAATTTTATAACAAGTGTGACGAGTATAGGGAAAGTTTCAAAACTGAAGAACTTTTAGTAAGCAATGTCGTGGACATCTCTTCTATCTCCTTGCTTAAAAAATTATGCTTAAATAGTAAACTAAGGATTGAAGTTATCTCTTTGGACCGTTTTACACTTGCCCAAGCTGAACCTGCTTCTTTTCCTTGACATTGTACAACAAATTCTGAAAAGGTGTTGACAGCTAAGTTGCTAATTATTTATCAGATAAATTGCTTAAAAATTTCAATTAGGTAATGTTTAAAAAAAAAGGAAAGAAGAAGAAGAAGAAGAAGCAGAAGCAAGTCTCTGCAGTGGATGAATTTGACATGGTTCAGGTGCCTTCTATTCGATACAAATTTCTATGGATATGACAACAATGTGTAGCCTAACTGGTGTGACATTTTACATGTAACTGAAGAGTTATAAATTCGAGTCATCAAAAAAATAAGTGGAGAATCACTATTGATTCTAAAAAAATCTCAAAAAATATAAAAATCTTCAATTATAGTTGAGAATTTGTGGGCAGCAAATTAAGATTTGCACTCTTAATGTATACGTGAGTTCTCACTTTAGATCGTTGGACCCTCAACTGTATTTTAAACAATTTACATCTTAAAATTACCAGTTATTGCTAGGTTGCACCCCAAACATTTAGTTTTAACATGTTGCGCCTTGAAATATTGTTTTAGAGCAAACTACTAGGGTAGTCGCTGAACTTTTGGAATAGTCAAGATTTAACTACTCAACTATTAATAGTAGGTTTTACCCATTGAACTATCAAAAAATGTAGATTTTGGGCCATTCTGTGTAATTTCACCGTTAATTTTGCTAGATATAAGGGTCAGCACGATTCATGAGATATATTATTAATAATTAATCTGACAGAGTTAATGAAGCAATTAAAAAGAATGACTTAAAATTTACACTTTCGATAATTTAACGGATAAAAACATACTATTAACAGTTGAGTAGCTAAAACCCCATTATTCTAAAAGTTTAATAGCTATCAGGGTAATTTTCTTATTGTTTTATCTTGAATTGCCATACTATCATATAGAATTAAAGAAAAAGTGTACAAATAGTATGCGCACGTATAGCACACTACCTAATATTTCTAATGATGAAAATCCACATCCATTATCTAGAGTCCAACAACTTTAAATTGGGGTGTCACCAATGCCATGGCCCATTATTTAGTTCAATAGATACTTTTACACAAAATATCAAAATTACCTTTCTTAAGTCCAGATGTAACTTGGACTTCTGAGGAGTAGTTTTGTCATTTCAACATAAACTTGCTATGGAAATAAAATATGGGCTGTGGCATTATCATTCGCAACACTTTCATCCATTTTCATCAATATTAGGAGTCACCTTGGTGATTTTGTACATTTTGATGATTTTAGGATTTAAAGTGTCTAAAGTAAAAGTATAGGGTGTGAAGGGAGAATAACAAAAGCAGTTAATGTAAAAAGTGATATTAGTCCTAACTTTGTGAAAACCAAAAAGAGAAAAACATATTGAAATCATTCGTAATAATTCTTTCTTTTCTGACCTTACTGCCTTAGTTATTGGGAAGATGTGTAACAATCGCGAATTTATGAGTGCAATCCATTGATTGTCTTTTGCTTTCGTTATGCATAATTCTTCATGCAACTAAATTGGTATCCTATACATATATAAAAAAAGAGTTGTTGTATGACTCTTGGGTGATTTTCATCCTATATTTGTAGGGGCATTTTGAGAATGGTAAAACTGTAACTGCATTGATTAAGCAAAGTGCACAAGTTTCTGCTGACTAATTTCGCATGGTTTACGTATTGTATCCTTTTGGTGGCTAATGGTTGGCTGGTTTGCCATTGATTTAGCAAAGTGGGTAGAAAAATGAAATCAACTCCTCTCAAGTATGTTCAGCTAAATTGATTATGCAAATTAAATGCATTTAAGGCAATATTAGTGCACTAAAGTTAAAGATGAATGTTTGAATTGTAATGGTAGAAAGCTCATCTTCTTCATCCTTAAAAGCTCAAGAACCATTAATTCAGTTCTTGCAACAAATGGCACTTATTTGAATCAGTAATTGCAGCACGTTGATGAGGCCATTAAAGTGTGAAAGTGAAGAATCATTTGGGGTGATTAACTGCAGGACCTCCTATCTTGTTCAACATATGCTCATTAATTTGTAAATTAGGTTACAATAATGGCTGTTGTTAAGATACAAAATTATGGATTCAAATGGCTCTATTGCACAGTATTAGAGTTGGGTTTATAGAGGTATGCTCAATTTTGCTCTTACTTTCTAGTCTATGGACTGTATAGCTTCCATTCAACAATCAAAATTGTTAATAAGCCTTGAAGTATAGAGAGATCTCACTCTTAGATTGTACTTTGTTGCTAAGGTACAAGGTAACTCTATATTTCCACTTGATGCATGTCATTTGTTGATTAAATGTGATTATGATTGTAATTGATCCACTTGAATTGTGTGCTCGAATTATCAAGTGTGTGAATGATTGTTCCAGTTTGAAAATTATATTGCAGTTGATGCAATTTGTTGGTTCAATAGTTAAGTGACTGAGATGTTGTGTATGGATAGAAATTACCATTTGAAAAGACAAGTGGCTATATTTACATGCTTTGTTATTTTTGTACTGAATTTCGTAGACTTGATAATTGTTTGATGCAAGTTAGTGTTTGTGACGAGGTAAATTGATTTCCCCTCTAATTATTTGTAGATGCATGTATTGATCAAAATAATGGTCTTTAGTTGTAGTAATTAAGCAAACAAATGTTATATATATCTAGATTTTCTATGTTTAAGTTTAGGGGCTATAGGTTGAAATTTAGGATCGATCAAACAAACAAATCGATATATTTAATACTCAGAAGTAACTTCGAAATCAAAAGGCAAGAAAAAGATATGCATTATTACCGGTGAAAGGAAAAGATAAAGTATGACAAAAATAATAAAAAATAAGCATAAAGCATAGAAAATACAAATATGTTTTGTTGAAACAACTGAACAGAACAATGGTCCTGATTGAACAACCCAATTAACTTTGTTTGAAAGATTAAATGTAGGGGAAAATGATACATATGATAACATCATTAGCTTCCATTTATATTAGACATCGAAAAGGAAAGTAGGGACTATGCCAACAACCTCTCGTTATTATGTGATGCAAATTATGTGATGTCAAGTTATTAATCACAGGTATCAATCTCCACGCTTTGAGTGGGACTTCCTTCTAGTATTGATATATACTTCTGGTTGCGGATCGGGACCCAAAAATACTATTGAGTAACTAACAAAATCATATATCCTGCTATTAGTGCAGATCTTATGAATGAAATAATTATTACTATTGAAAAATAGAGAAATGATTGAATGCATCCTATTACGGGGACTATACACCGAGTTGTAGTTGACCTCTCAAACTTTTTTAGTACAAGCACTTTACTTTTCTTAAATGATAAATATAGACAAAACTATTCATTCCATCTTAATTATTTTTATATTTCTTTTTTTCCCTATCATTGTCTTTTTAGTTTCTTCATGCTATTATTATTCTACACCTACAATAAAAATTTTAATTTTGTTTAACTTGTTATACTAAATTGGTGGTATTTTTTATTTTTAAGTTTTCAAAGTCGATAATTAATAAGAAAATCTATATCATAAAAAGATCTATTTTTTATATTGTGAACCCTATTTAATTTAAGAGGTTGAATTATTTAAATATATATGAACGAAATAGAGCTATTAACTAATCTATTATTAATAGTAATGGATAACAAAAAAAATCAATATTTCTTTCTTACTTGATCGATAATATGTTACTTTTATTATGAATAGTTGAGAAATTATAAACTATAATCAAGATTTATATACTTAAATTGTTGAATTATAAAATTAAATACTCTTTATGATGTAATGTAAATATATTTTGCAATAGTATATAGTTGATGATGGATATTAAGATTGAATTTAAAAATTAATAAATTACAAAAAAGTGAGTTAAAGAAAAGTAAGAACTTTAGTGTAGTACACGTAGTTTAGGAGTGGAGGCAAACAATTGGCCAGTGGCATGATAGAAGACTTAAAAGAAAAGAAAAGAAAAGCGAGAAAAAAAAATGAAAAATGAATAGTGAATAAAGAGAAAAGAAAATAATTAAGATGGGGGGGGGTTGTTTTGTCTAAACATATAATTAAGGGGGGTAAAGTGTCTAGAAAAAAGTTTAACATGTTGAACTGCAACCCGCTGCATTACTCAAGAGGATTTGTAAAATAATAATATATAAATTAGATAAAAGAAAAAAGAACAACAAATTGCTATGACCCTGAAGACATATGCAACATAAAGAGCACATTTAAAGCTAGTTTGGATGTTAAAATTTGACGGGAAAATAAAAGAAAGTGAGGAAAAGAGGCTTCTTTGAGTTGTTAGGGAGGTCTTTAAGGGAGAAAAAAGAACAACAATAAGATGATTTGGATTGATCTCACGTGCAGTTAAAAAGGTTTTCTACCCGTATTAAAGATATTCTTATAAAATTTTCAAGTCCTTAAATACCATGTTTTAGGTTACCATACATTTACAAAAAAAAAAAAAAAAAAAAAAAAAAACGCTTTCAAGCACTAAAGGTGCTTTTTAAGTGTTTGATAACTAATTTTTTTATAATTTAAGAAATCCAATTTTTAGTAACTTAAAATCACTTTTGTTAAAAATACTTGTATCAGATATATTTCTTTATAAGTCACTGCAACTCGAAACGGGATCTAAATGTCTATTGGACAAATTTTGGTAGAAATATATATATATTCAAAATCATTCTACTTTTTTCCTAAACTCCAACATTAAAATCTTTTCATAACTTAAGATTTCTCTTCTTTATTTTCTATCTTGAACTCCGAACTGTGGCTTAGCATTTTAATATGACACAATTTTATTTTGCCAAACTAATTATCGTATTATAAAGAATAAATTTTACAAGTTAATGATATTTCATATTCCATTAAGTAAGATGTTCAAAGCTATTTATCACCATTCTAAGTATCTATTTCTTAAAACCTCATATCCTACACTATATGATAAAAATTAACTCTAATACAATGAATAATTTTACTCATGCAATATAAAAGAAGAAATTATTTTTTTTGAAAGATAAGATAGGAAATTGTTAAAGACATTCCAAAAATTATAAAATTTTATCATGGAAAGCAATTTTAAATTTCTAAATAAGAAAAGGGGAAGTCTTCATATTTACAAAAACACTGGAGGAGGCAAGTATAATATATCCCAAGAAAGCCAAAAGCTGCAACTGTCACCCAGCCAAAATAGACATTAATTCACAAAAAATACTTTTAATTAAAGAAAACAAAAAAAAGAAGAGAGAAAACCCAAAAATCCCATTTTTCCCGTTCTCTGTTCAGTGTTTTCATACATTACGGTGGATCTGAAACCAATCCTTACGTCCCTCCTTCTTCTCTGTGTGCTTTTCTGCGTGTGAAATTGAGAGAGAGAGAGAGAGATAGTAATAGAGACAAATATTCAGCAATGGGAAGAGGAGGAGGTGGTGGTGGATCTATGGAATTCGTGCAAAAACAAGTGATCCCATTGGCCATCAATCTCTTTTTGCTTTGCATCCACAATGCTTACTGCTTTTACCTTCCTGGGGTCGCCCCTGAAGACTTCCATACGGTATAAAATTAATGATTTTAGATATGTTGATTTTATCTGCATTTTGAAGATTCGCAGAACCCATTTGTTGTTTTTATTAGTTCTGTATGGATGTATGTGAAAGAGTGATTTTCGGCCTGTCAAAATCTGTTCTTTTTCTGGGATTTCTTGGTTTTGTGATTTTTCTTCTTTAATTGGGCATTCTAGGATTTGTCGCATTTGGGTGGCATTGTTGAATTTGAGTAGAAGTTTGAGTTTACAGATTTAATTAGAGAAAATGGTTTTATTTTTTAAGGGATTTTTGAGAAAGTGAAATGGAGGTAAGGTTTTTGTGGGTTTAATGTATGAATTGAATAGGATACATGTAACTAAAGTTTGATAGGGAGTTGGCAATTTAAATTCCTTTTCTCTTTTCTGGTTAAAAAAACCAGTCAAGCATTTTTAAGGTGATTCTTTTGTAATAAAGTAATGTGAGGAGGAGGGACTTAGTCTTGGATGTGGTTTTGAATTAAGATCCTAGTTTGGTTCAAATTTGATTGTGATCATACTTGAAGCATTTTCGTGGTGATCCTTTTGTGCTCTGGAAATGAGATGCTGAAATAGAAAAATGTAAAGAGTCTGTGAATAGACAGTCCTCTTTAGTTGGTATAGTTAGTGGTACTTCCTGATGAAAAATTTCAGATCTTCACCTTGGAGAGGAATATGGAGTTAGGATAATAAGCATGAAGAATGTTGAAATCAATAGCCTTAGTTCTGGATTCTGCAGTGTTGCATTGTTTGCGAACAAAGACAGAGCTTCATTTCTTGGGCATACGCATTTCGGAGGCAAAATACGAATATACTGTGTTATTATATTATTCAAATGTTGCAGGCACAGATTAGTTGGCCCAAAGCTGTTAACTACATATCTGTAATGCAATGGTTCTATGCACAGCCTTCAGAATGACATGTACCAGAATATACTAAGAATTAAAGGCCCAAATTGGATAAAAAAGAATATTAAGTATGGGATCTTCGATTCTGTATGTGCTATGAGTTTGACCTAATGAAACTTTAAAGTTTCTTTTTGGCTCGATTGTGAGCAGCAATTTTGTTTTTTGGTTTCTTGTTTTGGGCATCATATTCTTATGTGATTGGTGATTTGGTCGCTGTGAATGTCTAGGCATTTATACATCAGCTATGACCTTTATCAGGTGTAGGGTAATTTATTGGCATAGTACCACCATTAAATGCTAAAGATGCAACTCAACCATTCAGTTGTACAACATTCTTTGCCACTGAGTTTTTCCTATTCTGTATTGGAATAAATTTCCTTCATGAAGTCAGGTTTCTTGGCCGTCTCATTTGTGAACAGTTATATTGATTTTACTCTAGAGGGGAAGTGAAATAACATGAGAAACCAGAAGCAAGAAATAAGTTGAATGATTGGAGACAAAGTCATTAAGGTTGAATTCAGATTGAAGAACAAGAATAACTTATATACAAGTTGATGTTGGATATGCACAAAAGAGATCCTATCAATGCAATGTAGCTTTTAGTATATCCATTATGTTTCTACAAGTTATTGTCCTCGCTTTAGCACATCAAAGAAAGGTTGTAAGAGTGTCATTGATGAATATTGACATGATGGAAATGGATGTCTTGTTCTTATCTATTCATTGTTGCTTTTACATCTAATTATTTGCATGTAGAATGCATGTCTAGTTTTAGGCAACAATAACACCATTTGTATGCTATTTGTGGTTTGTGAAGTTGAGCATCTTCGAGACTTCTTTAATTTTCATCATTGTTATTGTCATAAGTGGTGGTTTTGTTTTTGTAGCCTCTCATTATGATTGTCAAAGGATTTAAAGGAGAAGAAGAAGATTAAACCTGAGTAAACTAGGGAGTAATGGTTTTTTTTTTTCGTCCCAGTCTGAGTAGTGTATTTATTTGGATGGAGAACTCTTTAGTCAGCATTACCAAAATAGGGACGTTGGGAATACTGGCAATTCACATTTTGGAGCATACTGCCTACTAGGATTGCAAGAAAAAAAAGAACAAAAAAGAAGATGAAGAAGAAGAGAGAATGACCATGGTTGATTCTTGCAGGATGCTTCTTTTTCTGGAATCAAGGGTCACAATGGAGCTTGACTTTTTAACTTTTCAGGCTTCTGGGGTTAATGCATCAGCAGACTAACCAACAATCATAAATGTAGCTCATAATTAGTTTAATAAAGTGATACTGCTGAGCCAGAACATGAAATTAGTGATATGGGTTTAGTTTTTTGTTGACTTCTAACTGAAACTTGTTTTTACCCCTATTTATAGAAGTTCTATTTCTGTGGTTGAAAGTCTAAGCAAATCTTTTGCTGTGAAGAAATAATTGTTAAATGCTGGAGTTCTCGCTTACCTCTATGTTTCTGGGTAAAAGCCTATCCTATGTTCATCAAATCAATTCAGAAAATTCTATTAGTGAGCAAAGTCAAATACTATTAAGCCTTGATCTTCAATAATATGGAAGGCATATGCATAAAGAAAATATTTAATGTTAATGATGCATAAGACAGCAAAGTTGGTATTGTACTATTTATTGTTTCCCTGAATTGTTCAGCTTCTCCTGTATTATTCAGTAATCTCATTATTAAGACAGTCCCAGCTATATAGATCATTTTCATTGTCTTTTTGGTGGTCATTTCAGGGTGCTAATTTAAGTGTGAAAGTGAACAAGCTGACTTCAACAAAGACTCAGCTTCCATATTCGTATTATTCTCTTCCTTTTTGTCATCCAGAAAGCATAGTCGATAGCAGAGAAAATCTTGGGGAAGTGCTTCGTGGTGACCGTATTGAGAACTCGCCATACGTGGTTAGTATTACATAAGTGAATAATAACTTCATTTTTTGACTGTTCTGTCCATCAACTCACAGTTCCATCTGGTTTTGCAGTTTAAAATGAGGGAACCAGAACTTTGCCATGTTGTTTGTCGACTTATTCTTGATGCGAACACAGCGAAAGAGTTCAAGGAAAAGATTGATGACGAGTATCGTGTCAACATGTAGGTGAATATATTATCAAAATTTGTCTTTATTGACTTTCCTGCTGAGTTGATTGGTATTATATAAATGCTTTTATGTGGCAGGATCCTTGATAATCTTCCTTTGGTTGTTCCCATTCAGAGGGTGGAACAACAAGCTCCTCCTGTATATCAGCTTGGTTTTTATATGGGGTTTAAGGGTCTATATGCTGGTGTGAGTAAACTGACTATGATAATAACTCTTTTGGAATCTCATCCATTCCCCCCTTTTCTAAGTCAGTGTTTGATTATTTTGCAGACCAAGGAAGAAAAATCTTTTTTAAACAACCACTTATCATTTACAGTTAAGTATCATAAAGATTTGCAGACTGACTCAGCTAGGATTGTTGGTTTTGAAGTTAATCCATATAGGTTGGTTCTTCAGAGACCTTACTTGATTGTTCAGATATTCTGTGTGTTCACTATCTTCTACAGTTCCCACTAACGATCTGGTACATACATGTCCAGTGTCAAGCATGAATATGATGGAAAATGGGGTGGCAATAATCGTTTGACCACCTGTGATGCACATGCAAAGAGAACTGTTTCCAACTCAAATGCTCCACAAGAGGTTGAAGATAAACAGGAAGTCATATTTACATATGATGTCAATTTTGAGGTAATCTAATCCACATATCAGATTGCTTTCTAACTGATCTAGTCATCAATTTAGTTAGACTATGTAGGAAATTCCAATGATTTGGGCCCATAGTCTAATTTGCCGCTGAATTAGACATCTCTGTTACCAGGAGGTTTATATGGTTTTTGACTATAAATCCCTTTATTTTTTTCTCTATTTCATCTCTTAAACATGATATGATTGTGTCTGGTTGCTTAAATTTGATTGTCTTTGCAGGAAAGTGATGTCAAGTGGGCCTCAAGATGGGATACATATCTGCTGATGAATGATGATCAAATCCATTGGTTCTCGATTGTAAATTCTTTAATGATTGTCCTATTCCTTTCTGGCATGGTTGCAATGATAATGCTGCGGACTCTTTACCGTGACATCTCCAAGTATAATGAACTTGAGACCCAGGAAGAGGCCCAGGAAGAAACAGGCTGGAAACTAGTTCATGCGGATGTTTTCAGGCCCCCAGAGAAGTCAGATTTACTTTGTGTTTATGTGGGTACTGGTGTGCAGTTTTTTGGGATGGTCCTCGTCACAATGATGTTTGCTGTCCTAGGGTTCCTTTCTCCTTCAAATCGTGGTGGGCTTATGACAGCCATGCTATTCGTTTGGGCTTTCATGGGTCTTTTCGCTGGTTATGCCTCTACCCGTTTATTCAAGATGTTTAAGGGAGCTGAGTGGAAGAAAATTGCACTGAGGACTTCATTCCTGTTCCCGGCCACTGTCTTTGGGATCTTCTTTGTCTTAAATGCACTAATTTGGGGGCAGAAATCATCTGGGGCTGTGCCGTTTGGAACAATGTTTGCTTTGGTGTTTCTGTGGTTTGGCATCTCAGTTCCACTTGTCTTTGTGGGCAGTTATGTTGGATTCAAGAAGCCAGCAATTGAGGATCCTGTGAAGACAAATAAAATACCCAGGCAGATACCAGAGCAAGCATGGTACATGAACCCTATTTTCTCCACTTTGATTGGGGGCATACTCCCATTTGGAGCTGTTTTCATCGAGCTCTTCTTCATTCTGACCTCAATCTGGCTGAATCAGTTCTACTACATATTTGGATTCCTGTTCATCGTGTTCATCATTCTGATTGTCACTTGTGCTGAAATAACCGTGGTCCTTTGCTATTTCCAACTATGTAGTGAAGATTACTTGTGGTGGTGGAGATCTTATCTGACATCTGGCTCCTCGGCGCTGTACCTCTTTCTCTACGCCACTTTCTATTTCTTCACTAAGCTTGACATCAGTAAGCCTGTCTCAGGGATGTTGTATTTCGGGTACATGCTTATCGCTTCATATGCATTCTTTGTGCTTACAGGCACCATTGGCTTCTATGCATGCTTCTGGTTCACAAGGCTTATTTACTCTTCTGTGAAGATTGATTAATGAATATGAAAATTTTCAGAAGTTAGAGAGTTTCTGGTTGAGTAAGCAAAAAATGTACCATTACTTTAAAGATATAAAGAGAATTATTCTTCTAGCCTTTTAGAGGTTACATTATGTCATACTTTTGTAAGTGACAGAAGCATTTTATTGTTGCATTCTTTCTTCAATTCAATAACTTTTACTGCCTTCTTGGTGTTTGAAGGGTTAAAACATTGCTCCCTTTGACTCTTGTATGTTCATGTCAGTTTGGCCCTTGATACATTTTAAACAAGATTTTTATACATCAATTTATTCTCTAAGCCAAGGATAAGATGTTCATAAAACTTGACATATATTGTGATGTTGAGTTTTTTCCATAGACAGAATAAACACACGCACACTTAATTTAACACGAACGCAGAGGTAACATCGAACACACCGGCCCAAACGAGCAATCTAAGGTGGGACCCACGAGAAACATCCATCCAGCTAATTGTGATGTTGAGTTAAATCGTACCTTTTTGTCTTCCCATATTGAAAAAGACAAGATAATTATAATTTATAAGATCTGAACCAAACCAACATATAGCTCTGATGCAAAGGAGTTTGCAGTTTGGTTTTGGTTAGTATTCCAATGGCACTTGCCAGTATTCAAGGCTGTTTGTATGCTTCCTTTCTGCGTTTTCTTGATCATTTGAGTTTTTTTTTGGAAAAAGGAAATATTATTTACTATTAGCAATGGCTGTTGCATAAATTGATTTTTAATGATGATCTCCTTTAAGGTGTTGAAACTTATAATCCATTCAAATTATGCCTAGGAAACTTTATGAATTAGTATAAGATTAAGATAAATTGCTGTCCAGTCATTGATAGTTGAAATGTAGACTCCAAATGCATATCATGTTTTTCTTAATTTTGTATTCTTCTTTGAAAATTTTTTTTTTAAAAAAGGGGAAAAGTTGGAGGAAAAGGAAACAAAACTGAGGCGAAATCTTTCTACATTAGAAGAAATTGGTCATGTAAAAGAACAGAGGATAAACGCCATTTTAGGTTTGGTTGTTAGTCATTCGTCACTGCATCTTTGATATGAAACCAGAATTGGTTTCATTGTACTAAAGGGTTAATTAATTAAACCCAATTCATAAGTCAAGGAATGATTGCAAGAATGACTTCCATTTTCATTGAATGATTGCGAGAATGATCTGGCAAACAATAGGTGCGGATTTCACTAATTTTGATATCTTTCCTAATCCTTATACCCATCTATCAAACACTTGCCCAATTTTTATGAATAAATTTTATATACATTGACAATGTATACAATATCATCATTAGACACATAACATAGGTGTAAAAGTTAGATTTTAAATTTAAATTTTGTATAGTCGTCATTTATTTAACGCTGATAGTGTATACATTATCAGTGTGGGAAAGATTAATCCAATTTTTATTGATCACACTAGTCTAAGGTAGTGCAAAGAATAGCTTAACAGAAGGGATGAAAGTGCACTTGTGGGCATTTGGGAGGTACCTGCACTAACTTTTTTTTTAGTCAAATTAAGTTCTTTTTTCTATTGCTAAGCCACCAAAACAACCAATGAAGCTGTTATTTGCGTCATAATTTAGTAATTCAACATCTTGTCTAAAAGCCATCAATTCTATTCACTACTTATTTTAGTATGTAAACAGTTTTTTTATTAAACCAATGGAAATAAATGTCTCGGATTCAAATCTCTTTTTTCTATTCCACGTTTATCAAATTCCACTCCTCCCGACCTATATAAAATAAATAAATAAATAAATAATGAAAATTTAAAGGCGATGGAAACTTTAGTCATCTTAGTAACAGAAAAAAATCATCTTCATGGATAGTTTATTTAGTTGCTAAAAATGAAAAAAATTAGAGAAAAAAGGATCCCAAGAATATCTTTCAAAATCAAAATTTATTTCAAGAATTATAGGCTAACTTCAAGATTTGTTATGCTAATAAAAAATACGCTGAAAACAGCTAAATAACAATTGTTTTACATAAGGGGGAGATTTAGACGTTGTTTAATAATCCAATTCAGCATTAAACTTAATGAATTTAGATTTCAATATGTTTAGACACGTTTGATAATGAAAAATTGAACATCTGAATTAATTAAGTGACACTGAATTTTCTAGATAAAACTTACTTTAAAAAATAAGTGATAAATTATTCATTTATCGTTTAATATGATATATAGTCAAAATATATTAGATTTAGCACTTAATAATTTAATAATTTAACAATTTTAGATTTTTAATTTTAGATTTCAGTCCAAAAGGTTCTACAGCGGCCAATTGGCCAAAACGGTATTTAGGAAACTAAAATCAGGGCTCCTCTCTTTCCAAATTCCGCAAGGAATCACTTTCCAACATTCATCAAATCACAGATATCACGTACTAGGAAGGCTAATTCTTTTATACATACTTAGTACAATAGAGAAAGGAAGAACATGTTACTTATTCTTTAAAAGTTGAATTCTTGGTGTTTATTTTTTCGATTCAGCAAGTATTCTTGAGTTTGATTCTTGATTCTTGAAAAAGGGTTTTCAATTCCAGTCGTTGAAAACTCAAGGAAGAAAAAATTGAATAAAGAGATGGGGAAGAGCAGTAGTAATGATGACGAACACCGTCTTGATTATTCGAGTATTGAATTGGATCCCAAGTGGGATAAATTTCATATCTTGGTTGCAGTTGCAGAAGTAGAGAGGATCAGGTTCGAGGAGGAGGAAAAAGAAAGGAAACTCAGGCGAAATATTTCTACTTTCTTGAAGCTTCTTGGGGAAAAAGTAACAGAGGACTCATCAATCCAGAATGATTCAACTGGGGTCACTGGATTTCAGCTTCTTTCTGATAAAATTGATGTCAACTTCACAAAAGGGAAAAGATCGCTGATAAACAAGGCTGGCTCCAACCACACATTATTGTCCAAGGAACTTCCTTCAGCAATTTCCCCCCAGTTTGATTTTGAAGGCAAACATCAAGAAGATGATGGCAATCACGTTCTGTTATCATATGGGAATATAATCAGGAAACCCCAATTGAAGAGACTGAGATCACCCAGTGAAGAAAATTGTACTGATCATCAAGAAATAGAGATGCCACGTTCCAAGAAAGCAAAAGGGAAGCCTAGATATCCTGATGGCCCATCAACATCAACTATCAGTACTACTCCAGAGAAATTCAAGAACAGAATTTTGGAAGTTGACAGAGGAAAGCATTGTATTTGTGTTTCAAAAGGTGTTAACAGATACCGATGTGAACATGCATTTCAGTAGGCTGCTGGTGCCATTTAAGCAGATCAAGAATGGGTTTCTGACTGCTGAAGAGCAGGCTCGTTTTTGGGATCCCAACCGGAAGTTTGGAATTGATGCCATTTTTGTTGATCCATCCCTTGATGAAGGCAGAATGAACCTGAGACGATGGGAGATGGGTAAAAAAGATGGTAAAATAAGTTACAACTTTGCATTGATCACTAACTGGACCAAGGTTGTGGTGAAGAATGGACTTAGACAAGGAATGACAGTGCACTTGTGGGCATTTAGGAGGGATTTACAGCTTGGATTTGCTTTAGTTTTAGTTTGATTAAGATTTGTTTATTTCTAAGTTTGCACTTAGTCTAATTGTTCATTAGAGTCCGGTGAATTAAGGATATTTAGTTTATTAGAGTATTGTCTCATAGTCTTCCTTCACTAATTTTAATTAAACATTTTCTTTTTTTTTTTTTTTTTTGAAAGAACTCGCTTTATTATTTATGGAGCAAAGCCAAAACCAAAGTTACAGAGTGTCCCCAATATGCTCTACATTCTCCACCTCTTGTACTATTCTCCTAACAGATAACATACCTAGCTTATCTAATCGAACCTCCCCCTTTGCTAGCTTTGGAATTACGTTTATATCGTCGTAGATAACACAATCCTGTTGCGGGTGAGTAACACCCACATTAGCTAGAATATCAGCCACACAATTGGCTTCTCTGTAGCAGTGAGAGACTCTTGTCACGTCCACTGTCAGGTCCCAGATTTGTTCTATCTCATTCCGGATCTGCCACGGGCACTAGAAACGGCGTTGAATAATCCCCACTAATACCTGAGAATCTGATTGAATTTCCACATTGACAAACCCTCTCTCCACACATATCCAAAGGCCGGTTAAAATTGCAAGGACTTCCGCTTGTAAACTCGATCACAATCCAAAGAAAGCCGAGAAAGCCAACCTAGGCCCTCCTAACGAATCCCGTAAGATACCCCCGCCACCACTCCAGCCTAGATTACCTTTGGAACATCCGTTCGTATTCAGCGTCAGGCAGCCTGGCTCCCTTGCCTTCCACCACACTAGCTGAAATGTAATCGTACTGCCTGAACTTCCCGACCATTCATAAAGCTGAGGGAATGAGACCAAACCAAGCCATGTATTAAATTGAATCTCCATTGCTGACTTTATATCCGAAAGAACAGCTTGGCCAATAGTAGTGGGGTGCATCCGAGCCTCGTCAAACATCAATGCATTCCTTGCCCTCCAAATGTGCTAGCAAATGAAACTCGGCATCAACTCGAAAATGAGCTGCTTGTGTGCTGAATGCGGAGACGACATCCACCAAGCCACTACTCTAGCCCTCAAAGAAGACCCTCCATGCGTGAGACTGCACATGCTAGTAAAATACTGCCAAACCTCCTTAGCGACCTGCCCCTCGGAAAATGCGTGTTCCACCGTCTCGCTTGCTCCATCAGGACAACACACACACTTTGCCGGCATCATCTGAAACCCCATCCTACATAGAATATCAGGGAATGGTAACCTCCCCAACAACAAACGCATCATGAAGAAGGATATTTTCACAGGGATGCGAGGGTGCCAAAGATGAGAGTGAACGAACGAAGAGCTGCGAGCCTGTCGAACCTCCTCAAAAGTCGACGCCACTGAGAACTTGCAAGACGAAGTCAACCTCCATATGGCCTCATCAGCTTGCACACCGCGAGGAATCGGTTGGAGTAAGACAGAAGGAATTAAGTGGAGAGGGACGGCTCGGGATACCAAAGTTGAGCTCCACCTCCCATTTTCAATGAAGTCGTTAAAAGAGAGGGCTGGGACCACCGTATCCTTAAGAAATAACGCGCCACTCCCCAACCAGTTATCATACAAAAAATGACATGAACCCCCCCGAATCCTCCAGACCATAGAAAGCTCCGCTTGCCTACTGATGTTTAGCATTCTCCGCCAGGTACCGGAAGCGTGTCTACTCAATTGATTGTTTAGCATTCAATTGTAAAGAGTTCGAACAAAATTAGTGCTGATGAAGTATATAATCAATAGTTTGATATTGGGTTCTCACCTCTTTTAAATTGATTGTTTTCGCCTTGCTTTTGTGACTGTTCTTAAATATAATTGCAAATAAAATTGTTTATTGGAACTGTATAATACAAATTGAAAAGCGTCTACTGGTTATGAACTTCAAATGTTTACCTAAAACTTGACTTCAATTCTCATTTCAACTACCTATTGCTCCTTCCCAACAACGTGTACTTTGTTCCACCTTATGTGAAGCTGCGAGCATTACATTTGCTAGTTTTTGTGGCGCAACGCGCAGGGTCACCAATACACTGATAACATACTTTATTTATAGTTGGGACTGGTAAAATTGAACGTAGAATTTTTGTAGTGAATGAAAATGAAATAAATATGAAAAGTTTTTAGTATAAAATAAATATTTGTATGTAAACAGCTTTTACTGAATTAATGGAGATGTAAAGGCAGTGGGAAATTTAGTTATTTCAATGGGAAATTTTTATAAATTATAATAAAAAAGGGCTAAAATTATTTGACCAATATACAATGTATCTAATTCAAAAACAAACTAAAGAGTTAAGCGCATTTGCATACAATAAATAATATATGAAAGCAAAGGTCTAATATTTTTGTTTTTGAGAGGAAAGCAAACAAAAAAAAATATAGTTATGTTCGGCATGTATCATTATCATCTTTAAGCTAGCCAAGTTGATATCGTTATGTATGGCAGGCAATTTAACATTAACCAAAAGAAAATGTTACAAGATCGAACAACATATTTTACTTATTAGAAGATTCAAACAAATTTGTATTCATTATTTATTTTGGAAAATATTATTTCCATTCCCGTCATTTATTTTATAATATAGTCTAATAAATGAAAAATATATGATTAAAATGATAGTGGGAGTGTGATTAACAAAAATAGGAGTGCAATAGTATTTTTCACTATTTTTGTATGTAAACACCTTTACTGAATTAATGGAGATGTAAAGGCGAGGGGAACTTTAGTTATTTTAATGAAAAAAAGCATAAATTTCACAAATAATTTATTTAATTTTTTAAAAAAGGTAGGAAAAAAAGATCCAAAAATGTATACCAAAATCAAAATTTATTTCAAGAAATGTATGCTAACTTAAACAAGTAGACTTTTGTACTGATCCTAAACATCCAAAAAGAGTTAAGTGGCAACTTTTTTTTTTCAATAAAAGGGGACTAAGTGTAATATGCTATTTTGATTACTGTGGAGCATTAGAATAATCGATTTAAGAGAGTTATAGTATCATAATTTGTATTTGGATACACATTATTTGGAAAAACCTTTCTTTTTTAGATACTTCAAATAGCGATGGAACTAGGGGACAGGGAGGACCCTCGCTCCTCAAGTTTTATAAAATCTAATTTTCCTACTTTATAAAATTAAAAATTTTCAAAAACACTCTTTATAAAGTTAAACTCTCAGCACCCCCCTCCCGGCAAAAGTCTTAAAAATATTTTAGGTTGTATGTTTAAGCTTGGATACATTAAAATTTTCCCTTCAAGATATATATTTTAGTTCCATCTATGACTTCAAGCACGTATGTCCATCACTTTCATTTTTTCGGATCATGATTTTATTTTGCATACAATACATCACCACAAAAAAAAAAAGGCTATATGGGTCGTGGAATTAAAAGATTTTCCCAAATAATCAATATTAATCAATACCTGAGAAGAAGCAATTTTTCTAGTGATAACCCTGTTGACACTAGACATTGTTGGTTGAATATATGCTTTTCTCTTTGAAACTTTTAATTTAGATGGATTGGGATTATCAACCGGCTTTCCTTGAGGGACTGGTTCTGAAGTGTGACCAGTAGAGTGGTTAGCTCGTTGTGGCTCTAAAGTTTCACCAGTAGGCTCTTGATTTGCTTATGACATCAAAACAAAAAGTTATGAACTGTTAGTAATAAAGAAGAGCCTATGCCATACATAAGAAGATTGTACCCTGTAAAATTTGGAATTTGGATGGATTGAATTCTTGCAACTTCTTGAATTGTGTCTAGGTTTGAAGCATTTTTTACAATGCACAGTAAGTCTTTTTCTAGTTGATATTTGTCGCTTCTTTGGTTTATCAGGTGCTCTCCTCCGACCTTCTTTGCCTTCTAGGCATCTTTCATATCAATGGAGGATTAATTGGCTCTTCATTGGCCTTCTCCTAATACCTTGCACTTGGTACAAGCATAATTACATGCCTATATGTCTTTACATAAGTCTCATTGCTGTAACATTTGTGGACAAAATCAGCAATTGGCTTTTTACGTGCTTGTATTACTGCACATGCATGGACACATGGATAACTTGTTAATTGAAATAACCCACATGTATAGGTCCAATTCTGTAGGTCTATCACTACAGTTTTGTTAATACCAGCATCAATTTCATATTTCCAGCCATTAACCCATATAGCAACACATGTCCTACTCAATCTTACATTTTTCTCAATCTTCTCATGGATGTTTGGACATATTTTACCTTGAAATTTTTCCATCCCAGTCCTTTTTACCTGGAATCATTGCATTAGTCTTCTTCTCATCCATTCAAACATCCCAACCACAGCCAACTCCGTTGCTAGAAGAATGTAATTTTTAAATGACTCATTTAAATTGTTAACCAATATGTCACACTTCCTTCTTCCACTGAAGTGTGATCTGGTCCACAGAGTTGGTGGAAATTTTGAAAGCCATGCTGATACTTGTGAGTCAAATTTTTCCATGTCTATCATTGCCACATGCCAGTCTGCCTCATTTCCAGCACTAGTACATGCCCAAAATAAGTCCTTCAGCTCTTTTCCTTTGAATTTTTGGTTGAAGTTTTGATACATATGTCATATGCAGAACCTATGCTTAGAGTAAAGAAAGCTCTCTAAGAGCTTGAACAAGTCCTTTTTGTCAATCTGAAATTAAGGTCCAAGGTATGTTGTCCATCTCCAATCCTAAATCATCCAGTAAAAGTTGTAGGAACCACCTCCATGAGTCGTACCTTTCAACTTCAACAACAGCTGATGCTATTGGGACCATATTATCATTACCATCTCTGCCTAAGACAGATAATAATTGGCCACCAAATGCACTCTTTAAAAAGCATCTATCTAGACCAATAATTGGTCTATATCCGTCAAGAAATCCCTGCTTGCAAGCATGAAGACAGAAGTACATTCTTTCAAATGTACCTCTAGACGCTGCATCAAGTTTGTCAACTTGAATCTTTACTGTGCTACCAGGATTATACTTCAGGATCGTGGCTGTGTAATGCCACATATTAGGATACTGCTCTATGTCTAATCCCTGTATATCTTCTCTTGCCTTCCTCTTCGCACTATACAGCTTAGATGAAGTGACATTGACCATCAAATCCCTTTTAACCTCATTCTGAAAACCAATTAAGTTACACTTAGGATCATCCCTAATCTTAGATTGATATCTTTGGCTAAGGTACCTTGATGTAACATGTTTGTTGTTGTACTCTCTACCACAAACATGCTCACCCTTCAAAGTCTTGATCTGGAAGGTACTAGTCCCTTGAACTTTTGATGCATGGATCTTCCATGAACAATCCCTCTCACACTCAGCTGTAATTCAGTAGGAATCATTGCTGATCCACTTTGTTTCATATCCCTCTCTTATATTCCATTCCAACAAAGCCATTCTGAATAATCTGAAAATTTTGAACTTCTAGTCCACTTTTAGTTCAAAATGAGGCTTCTTAAACTCAACTTCTGAATCAAAATCTAGATATTCTTCAAGCTTCTCACCATCGGAACCAGTCCTCTCCAGTAGCTCCTCATCTGGGATTACAGGTTCATTCCAATTGGTTTCTAATCCAACTTTACTATTCAGTCCTTCAAAGTCTTCTTTAGGCTATTGTTGTACATGATTTCCACTGTCCTGCAAGTGTGAACATGTAGAATAGTATTTTGCTAGTGTTCCCTTCTCCTGAACAGTAGGCTGGTCTGTTGCAGCCAGTTTCTTTGGACTTTTGAGCTCTGTTTTGAAACTCGGACCGGACCGGCCGGTCGAACCGGTCGAACCGGGAACCGGCCAGGTAGCCGGTCCGAGTCATATTAAAAAACCGGAAATTTAAAACCCGGTCAAAGCCGGTCAAAAACCGGGTTTGACCGGGTAAAAACCGGTTTTTCCGGTTCAACAGTAACTTTTTTAAAAAAAATCAAACTTTTTAATATTATGTTTTGACCCCCTAAATTGTTAAAATTTATTGATATACCTCAAATATTTGATACTTTATAAATATTGTCCTAAAATTTGATGTTATTTTTCAATTAAATTCATAATTTTAATTCTAAACTTATTAATATTTATTAAATAATATAAATTGCTACTTGATTGTTCTAATTTCTTTGTATTTTCTTGTTAAATATATTTGAAACATCAAATATATATGAATATACCTTTATTAATATCAATATATTATTAGATATTAGATATATAATATTTTAATTTTTAAATAATTTTTATTTATGACGTCATCCGGTTCGACCCCTATCGACCCCCGGTCGAACCCATTGACCCCTGACCCCTGGCCTCGGCCGAGTCGCTATCCGGTCCGGTTCTGAAAACATAGCTTTTGAGATCACCCTTTAGAGCAAACACAGGCAACTTTGACTTAGCAACCTCTTTCTTAGATAGGGTCACAGCAAAAATGTCTTTATCCTCTATGCTCTCAAGCCCCTCATCTAACCAATCAGGCTTAACATTTTTTGATTTACCTACTTTGTCCACAGCACTCTCTGCTTTATCCGTAGTTTCTTCACATGTGTGGTTAGCATTTGCACCCTTTTTTTGCAACATGCTGACCCCATCACAATGTTCGGGAGGCTCTTCAAATGCCTGGCTCCCACTTACACTATTATCACCCTTACAGGAAGATGCAAATGCGCATCATTCATCAACTTAATGTCATCATTCCCTGTAATTGGCAGCAATCTAGTTTCCATGTCCAAATCTGGTACACACCACCAAAAAGTGGCCCTGGTTGCATCCTTCTCAATTAGCTTGGACATTTTACACAGTCCAACTATGGACAGCTCACTTGGATCTCTATCATTCCATATGGCTAGCTTGTAGTCTCCTACATAGGCTGTATTGGGCTCACTTCTAAAAATTCCTCCAAAGTCCTAGTATATCTCAACCATCTTTTTCTTGTGTGTTGTCTTCTATTAACTAGACAAGTGCAAAAATTTATTTATTATTGTACATGTATATAAAGTAAGTTGTCTATACTTTATGTAAAAAAAGCAAACATGATAATGACGTATGTTCACAACTACTACTCACAAGAATCTGGCCCAATCTAGACTGCTGAATTGCCAACAATAACAACAATCTAACCACAGTAATGACGGTGATATAAACCATTATAAAATTGAAATTTTCGTAAAGCTCGAATCTTTCCAACAGCTAGGATTTATCAACCTTTTTCTAACATATTGGCTTTATCGTAAAAGTCATAGATATCTAGATCCAGAAATATGGATTCAGGTGTCTATTCACACTTTTATCCAGATTATTCGAACAGACTAAGATATATAAGAAATTGGAAACATCAATTGTAACAATCACAGTACATCTAAGTTTACAAAAAAAAAATCACTTCAATACACAGTAGCATACAAATCAACGTGTTTATTCACATTATTATCCAGATTATTTCCCTAAACTAAGAGATCATAAAAATAGGAAGGATTCGAAGCTTAGAAGCTTACACATCCTGCTACGGGTCTTCTCCGGAGTCTTCGATATGATGCAGTTGACGTCTTATGCTTGCAATTGACGTCCTATTCCACTAGAAATCTTCACTAATTGTTGAGAACTTTTCCAATCTAAAGATTGTGTCTTCCTAGGGTTTCTAAAGGTTCGCTCCTCTCTCTCTCTCTTTCTCTCTCTCTCTCTACGTCTCCTTTCTTCGAATTCTCAAAAGCACGAAACATTCTTCCGAGGAATCGACTTATAGAGGGGCAATTTTGACATTTTCCATTTATACGTTAGTTTAGATGTTTTCCGTCAGACTTTCACTTTAGTTGAAATGACAAGGAGTTAAATTGTAGATTTCCAAACTAGAGGGAGGTAAAGTGTACCTTATGCGAACCACAGGGGGTTTTTGGTATTTTACCCTAAATTTTTTTCCTGCTTTCTACTATCTCCTATCATTTAACATGCTTAGAATAATTTGTTAACGGTAGCTCAATCTTCTCTTTCTTTCACTAATGTTTTTTCAATTTTTATTTTGTGTTTTCTATTAACAATTTTTTTCCCGGTGACACGAGAGGATGTTAGCTCTAATTCCATTGATTAAACAAGAAATAGTATATAGAAAGGGACAAAAACCAAAGCTTTTTATAAAATACAAGAGTAGATTAATTTCGAAGAAGGGAATCCTAATCTATCAGTACTGTTTAGCTGACTTCTAATGCAAAGGTCTGCAAACGAATTATAATCCTCTGAGGATGCTTTCAGCCAACAATAGATATATAGCATTGACGGGTACTTTACATACGTACAAGTTAAAAAACCGAATTACACCCGTTCACTGCAAGTATACAGGTCAACTAGTAGTTTAGGGTATATATTGGGTCGATCCCACAGGGAAGAGTGAACAATTACCGGTATTACTAAAGTTTCTCTATTATTTAGACTATCAATTAATGATAAGAAATTTAACCTACTGCACTTATACAAGAAATTAACAAATAAAAGCTCCTGAGGTTGTGGTATCCCTAACTACTCATACAAGTATTATATTTGGATCATTGAGTACTACATCTAGGCTAATTATGGTGTAATTTCCTTATGCATTTGAATCTTACTTTCGTAGTGAATCAATTATACTTATAACTAATCCATACCTATTCTCATGGTTATGAAATTAGCTACAAGTTCATTTCTTCAGTGAAATTACATGAAATGAATCACTAAAAATCACATAGGTGCACCTCTACTTTCGTGAGTGTACTCCCTATGTTTAGCACTTCTTGAACTAATGTTAAATCTCAATTTTCATTGCAGAAATAACACCTTAGATAATCACAATTAATGGTACCATATTAATCATGATTTAAAGAGCTAATGTGCTAAATAACTTGCTCAAATCATAACAGTTAAATAGCCAAATAATAAGCACTAACAATAATAGAAAGTTCAACCAAACCCAAGGTATAAACTTTAAAGACACATATTAAACATAAAATCCAGAACTTGTATATTAACTAAACTTGGAATTAAGTACAAAAGATAAAGATTTGGAAGGAATACAACCCTTGTCACATGAGCTTTCTTCCTTGCCTTCTTCATCCTCCATCTTCTTCTTCATCTAGCTAATAACAAGAATGGATGAACTATCTTACTCTATACTAAGCTAAACTAACACTAAGAGAATGGAAAAGCTACATTTTTGCAGACTCCAAACTTCTCCCGTATGATCATTTTTTGGTTCTCAAATGTCTCTGCATATAAACTACTCAAAGGCTCTCTTTTTCCAAGTCAAATTCCAACTTTTGATTTCCAAATCTAACTTTGTTAGGATAGTCAATAATCAATGTTTTTGACTTGAAAATAAGCCATCTTTATTGCCCTTTTGTCTTCTGAGGCATGTGCACCGAATTCTCTTGCAGATTGTAGCTGGAAAGTAGTTTGAACATAAGAGAATTGACTGAGCAAATTACAGAATTGCGGCCAGAAAACGCACCTACACAAAACGCGGTTACAAGTTACGTTTTGTGTACTCGCGTATTAACTTTGGCCTTACTTCTCTGCGATTTTCTCTATCATAAAGGCCGAACTGGCTTTTGTACAAAACACAAAAGTTGTAGCCCTTTGAGTTAGCTTTTCAATACTTCAAGAATCATCCAAATCGGAGCTTTGTAGCCTGAGATATGATCGAAATACTATCACCTGGTCAAACCCCTGTTTCGATTTTCGACCACAGAATGTAGCTTCTGTATTCTGACTTTTTGACCATGAAAACAGCAGAATTGAATTTTGGTGTCTTCATAACAATTGTAGGTCTCTTTCTCAGCTTTAAAATGGTATAAAGATCACCTCAATCTCATAAGTGTAGCTCCAGATATAGTCAAAATACCAAAACGTGTCAGAGTTGTCAAACCTGACTTTTCTTGATTCAAATTGCATTTTTCCTTTTACACTTCATATTTTATTTTCACCACTTTAATCCATCTTCAATCATCCAAATATCTTCTCAATGCACTTCATTTGATGATTGAATCATTAAACCTACAAAATATGAAGTTTTTACCATAAAAATCCATAAAATGCAATGTTTAGCCACTTTAACATAAAATGTAGTTTTTTACCAAAATCTTAGTTATTTTAGTTATAAAACTAAATAATCAAACCAAAATTAACTAATAAAACACACTAAAAAATACGTAAAATATATTCTTATCAAATACCCCCACACTTGAACCATTGCTTGTCCTCAAGCAATAAAAAATACGAACCAACAATGATCCAAAATTTGAAAATAAACATATGTAGTATTTCAACTTCATTTCCTCAAAACAAAGTAAATAACCATTATGCAATTATTCAATTAAGTTTAAGTACTCATAATATCAAGTAAAGGAGAGCCAATTATACCGTCATTATAACAAATTCAAATCAATTTTTCATCCTTACCCAATCTTACAAGTAAGTAACTCATATGGTCAATAAAATGCTTCCTAAACTCATGATCATCTTTTTATTCTACTTAAACAGATATTTATTCATATAACGTAGCTAAATATTACTTAAGTTGTGAAAGTGTCTTTTGACGCGAGAATCGATATTTTTAGATGAAGATCACCGGTTACTCAACACTTCACATACTCAAATTACTTTGTATACTCTTAATTCAAGTACCGTTTTACGCGAAAGTCGACATTTTTATATGAAGACACCCGGTTACTAAGTACAAGAATCATTGGAGTAGAACAAATCTTATTCTATTTTCATTTTTTTTTCATTTTTTTCTCTCTTTTTTTTTCTTCTCTTTTTTTTTTAACAACAAAGATAATAATAATTTCCTCAAAAGAATAATCATGAGAAAATTATTGCACTTAGTGACCATATTTATCACTTAACTTATAAAATCTAATAAAGAGAGGAAATTTCATTAAATATGCAAAAAAATATAGGTATAATTTTCTCCACTTTACAAGGTATACTTTCCTACCAATGCAAAATTATAATCACATAATAGTCATTTCCAAGTTAAATGAGAAAAGAAGTTTACAAATCACATATATTTATCTTAAATGTAGAAGGAATTTGAACTACTAATGGTATGGAACTTTGTTACCCCTTTGGATGAAATCGAAAAGATTTAAAATTTTTTGGGGCAAATTCGCAATTTTGGACAAGAAAATTTTTGAATTTTAACACAAGTCCAATATTTGTAACTAATAAGTCAATCATATACAATATATATAATCTCAATTCTTCCCCCCACACTTAACATGCACATTGTCCTCAATGTGTAAAAAGGGAAATTAAGATGAAGAAAGTAATACTCCCCTATTGTTGTGATTGAATATGAAGCTTCAAGATCCATTGTCCGTGTATCTCCAACGCTTCATGAGTTCCATTGGAAAACCATTAGTGATGTAAACCTAAAAATGAAAAATGAGAAACAAAGGTGATAACAAAGGCTTAATAAACATATAACGGCGATCCGTAACTCCTAAGCCTTTGTGGTGGTGATGTACCTATAGAAAATACACAATAAGCAACTCAAGATACAAGAAAATATATGAGGAAAAGAAGAAAAAGAGAATCAAGGAAACTGCATTTTTTTTTAAAAAAAACGTGCTTAGAAAACGCGACTCGTAAAAACGCGCCTCAAGCTGTGTTTTGTGAAGTCGCGTTTCTTCACAAAATTTGCAGCATTGAAAACGCGATTACGTGAGAAAACGCGACTTTAAGTCGCGTATTTGAAGGCGCGTTTTTGGTTTCTGAACAGGCTGGAAAACGCGACTTTGTAGAAAACGCGACTTCCTATCGCGTTTTGAAGGCGCGTTTTCTTAATTATAGGCGCAGATTTGAAAACGCGATTCTATGAAAACGCGATTTAGTGGCGCGTTTCATTGAAAAACGCATTTTCTGTTGCAAAATGTAGCAGAAATTTAACTTTTGAATAATTAGAAATGATACCCCAATTTCCCAAAATGCATCATAGATCATTTGTTTGCTAATATACTCAATGCATGCACATGTAAAATGATCAAAACATGCATTTTAACCTCTTGTAACGAATAAAAAACAACAATTACTCAAATCGGGGGGTTGAGTTCCTTGATCAAACTTTGTCTTTTTCACCTCATTTGGTCACTTTTGCTTTCATTTCCAATACCTATTTCAAGTGTTTCATAGATATTATCTTGAATATGCACCACTTGAGAATTCACCAAAGGGAATGCCATGAGAATATCTTGGACAGCAATACCCTTAGAACTTATACCTTCAATGCACTCCTCAAGAGGGGTGAAAAATAAGTCATTAAAACTCACCTCTTGGTTAGTTCCAAAGATGTTATCATGTGAAATGGATATTTGCTCATTAAAACATAATTGAGATTCATCATTTTCATCCAAATGCAATCCATTTTCACATACAACATTCCCACCATTCATGTTAGGATCATTTTGCAAATTATTAGAAGAAATAACTTCACACAATACATGTAATTGATCTTGTATTCTACCAAAGTGAGAAGCCAATTCATCTATCCTTTTCTCAATCCTATCAAAACGGTCGGAAGTCACATTAGCTAATTTTTCTATAGCTAACTCCCAAGATGGCTTAGAATCATTAGCTACTCTTTCTATTGCCAATTCCCAAAATGGTTTTGATTCATATTGGACACATTCAGGTTGGTAATTATAAAAATATGAAGAATCACTATAAGTACCATGATTATCCCAACCATAAGCACAAAAATTGCGCGCTCCAATTAGCACTATGTTGATCAAAACAAGGATTGTAATGCTCTAATTCATCATAGTAATCCACATTTTGTGCTTGCATACATGTATTAGTTGCATGATAACCTCCACACAAGTCACAAATCACATGATAAGAATTAAAAGCATTAAAATTCCTCCCTTGTTTAATTACATGCATAATTGTGTCCATTTGAACTTGTAACATAATTACATCAAATTTTGCCTTTAAGCACTTCAAACCATCTTCAAAAGACATACCTTTGGTAATTTCTTGGTTACCTCTATTGAAGGAGTTTTGCAAAAATATTCTTTTCGTCCCTCACTTTTAAAATAAAGCAAATTCATCCCTGACATTTAAAAATTAAAATTATTACATCCCTGAACCTAATTTTCAATCTGAATCAAACCATTCAATAGCCCAGTAATAAATTTCGGAAATAGAATTGATAGATCACTCGGTCAATTTTATCATATTCACATGACATTTATTAAACCAAAAAAATAAAAATTATAACATAAATGGCCATTCTTTGTCTTGAAATAGTGGGATTTTTTTTTTTTGGTAAATCTTTTCATACACCGTTAGTATATCCGCTTGCGAATCTAGATGTGTATCATAAATATAAAATTTGGTGTTTAAATTTAAATTGAAATGATATAGCGGTACATAAAACCGTCAGTGTATACAATGATAATGCAGGAAAGATTAATCTTTCTTTTTTATGTTATAATTTTTATATTTTTTCTTTTTTGGTTCATTAAATTTTACATGAATATCAAGTTGAGTTAACCAAATGATCTACCAATTACACTCCCAAAATTTGTAATCAGGTTGATTGGTGGTTTGATTCAGATTGAAATTTGGGTTCAGAGATGTAAGAACTTCAGTTTTTAAATGTCAAGGATGAAATTGCTTCGTTTTAAAAGTGAGGGACGAAAAGAATATTTTTATGAAATGTGAAGGATGAAACCGATCATTTTTCCTATTTTATAACGTATAACAAAAATTGTATGAATGTACACAAAATCAATAACAAAAACAGAAAAATAATTGTAACAATTGTATCTAATCCTAACCGTACCTGCTCCAGTCCCAAACTCATCATCCTGAATTTGAATGCATGCAATGACGGATCTAGGATTTTAGGTTGGAAGAGTGAATAGCCAAACATATAATAAAAAAATGTTATAGCAAATAGCATAATAAATTTAAAATGAAAGTTTGATAGACGATAACTAGCAATAAGATGTTTTTATTTGTAAAAGACAAAGTGTAAAATGAAAAAAGTAAGATATATTGGATTCAAATCATCTCGCTTACAAAAAAAAGTATAAAACAAATATAATATTAAATTCTATAGTCTTTTTATTTCCTAACAATGCAAGAGATGTGACACTGTATATTATGATCCTTCATTTGATCAAATGCACAATTGTTGAATTAACATAATTTTCTGGAATTATTTCTTTTTCTACATCATATCAATGTATGAGCAAGAACATCATCATTAAAAGTTTCAATGGAGTTGGCGATGACGGATACTTTATAAAACATTAAGAACTTATTGCAACTTGTTTTTCTTTTTAACTAATAATCCTACTTTTTTTTTAATTCCAGGTCAATCTTACAGTTTAAAGTTAGTTTTCTTAGTTGTTTTTTTTTTTTAAATGGGTTTGGCTTACAAGTGTTTCAGAAGCATTTGTTAAGGCAGTTTCAGCTTTTTTTCGTAAGAGTGGAACTTATTCAGGAAGTATTTAAATGCAGGAGGACAATAATTCTAAGTGCGAGTACTCACATGATAAGTTTTAGATATAATTTAAGTGCATTTATATTAGGAAAAATCCTTTATTAATTCAAGTCAACCTCACATTAAGACAAATTATTATTTCCTTGATTAGTTGCTATTTAAAACCTACACTATCTACTGATTATTGCTTACTAACATTGATATTAATACTAATCACAAGGAAAGTTAGCTAAAAGTTAGCTCGTTGTAAGATATATTTTATAAAGAAATCTTGGAAAGGGTAGAAGTAACTTATTACAAATTTGTTTGGGGGGGGGGGGGGGGGGGAGTTGAGAGAGTAAACCATGCAAAATGCGGGCTTTAGTTAATCAATGTCACTCAATTAATTTAGATATTCTATTTTTTGTTATCAATCGCATTTGAATATGATAAGATTTGATCCAATTAAATTTAAGTGTTGAATTAGATTATCAAACATGGTCTAGGTATTATATGATCTCAAAGTCCTAACAACTCATAAGGGAAGACGGTTCTACCATTTCCTTCTTGCCTTCCTTCATCCTTTATTTATTAATTTATTTGTTTTATTGTGAGTGAAAGGACTCAAACCTAATACCTCTCACTTACACTCCCACCTTTCAAACTGTCCAATGCTTCCCTCCTCTCCCCCCACTTTGTCCCTTTATTTTGATTTCTTCTCAGAGGAAAGCATTGTATTTGTGTTTCAAAAGGTGTTAACAGAGACTGATGTGAACACGCATTTCAGTAGGCTGCTGGTGCCATTTAAGCAGATCAAGAATGGATTTCTGACTGATGAAGAGCAGGCTCGTTTTCATGATCGTAGTCAGAAGTTTGAAATTAATGCCATTTTTGTTGATCCATCCCTTGATGAAGGCAGAATGAACCTGAGGCAATGGGAGATGGGTAACAAAGATGGTAAAATAAGTTACAACTTTGCATTGATCACTAACTGAACCAAGGTTGTGGTGAAGAATGGACTTAGACAAGGAATGACAGTGCACTTGTGGGCATTTAGGAGGGATTTACAGCTTGGATTTGCTTTAGTTTTAGTTTGATTAAGATTTGTTTATTTCTATGTTTGCACTTAGTCTAATTGTTCATTAGGGTCTTGTGAATGAAGGATATTTAGTTTGTTAGAGTATTGTCTATTAGTCTTCCTTCACTAATTTTAATTAAACATATTCATTCTTGCTTTTGTATTGGTCGAAGAATGCTAATTTCATTTGTAAAGAGTTAGAACAAAATTGGTGCAGATGAAATATATAATCAATAGTTTGATATTGGGTTCTCAGCACTTTTAAATTGATTGTTCTGGCCTTGCTTTTGTGACTGCTCTTAATTAGAATTGCAAATAAAATTGTTGTTTTGAACTGTATAATACAAATTGAAAAGCGTCTACTGGTTATGAACTTCAAATATTTACCGAAAACATGACTGCAATTCTCATTTCAACTACCTATTGCTCCTTCCCAACAACTTGTACAATTGCCTTGAGAACAATTATGCGTACTTTGTTCCACCTTATGTGAAGCTGCGAGCATTACATTTGCTAGTTTTTGTGGCGCAACCCCCCGCAGGGTTACCCAAACACTGATAACATTATTTATACTTGGGACTAGTAAAATTGAAAGTAGAATTGTTGTTGTGAATGAAAATGAAATAAATGTGAAAAGTTTTTAGTATAAAATAAAATTTTGTATGTAAACAGCTTTTACTGAATTAATGGAGACGCAAAGGCGATGGGAAATTTTTATACATTATAATAAAAAAAAAGGGCTAAAATTATTTGACCAATGTACAATGTATCTAACTCAAAAACAAACTAAAGAGTTAAGCATATTTGCATACAATAGATAATATATGAAAGCGAAGGTTTAATAATTTTGCTTTTGAGAGGAAAGCAAAAAAAAAATTTGATTAAAATAATTATTAGAAGATTCTACCAAATTTGTATTCATTATTTGTTTTGGAAAATATTATTTCCACTCCCATAATTTATTTTATAATATAGTCTAATAAATGAAAAATGAATTATTACAATGATAGTGAGAGTGTGATTAATGAAAAGGAGTGCAAATAATATTTTTCATTGTTTTTGAATGTAAACAGCTTTTACTGAATTAATGGAGGTGTAAAGGTGATGGGAACTTTAGTTATTTTAATGAAAAAAGCATAAATTTCATAGATAATTTATTTAATTTTTAAAAAAAGGTGGGAAAAAAATCCAAAAATGTATACCAAAATCAAAACTTATTTCAAGAACTGTACGCTAACTTAAACAAGTAGACTTTTGTACCGATCCTAAACATCCAAAAAGAGTTAAGTGGCAACTTTTTGTTTGTCAATAAAAGGGGACTAAGTGTAATGTGCTATTTTGATTACTGTGGAGCATTAGAATAATCGATTTAAGAGAGTTATAGTATCATAATTTGTATTTGGATACACATTATTTGGAAAAACTTTTCTTTTTTAGATACTTCAAATAGGGATGGAACTAGGGGACAGGGAGGACCCTCGCCCCTCAAGTTTTATAAAATCTAATTTTCCTACTTTATAAAATTAAAAATTTTCAAAAACACTCTTTATAAATTTAATCTCTCAGCACCCCCTCCCGGCAAAAATCTTAAAAATATTTTAGGTTGTATGTTTAAGCTTGGATACATTAAAATTTTCCCTTCAAGATATATATTTTAGTTCCATCTATGACTTCAAGCACGTATGTCCATCACATTCATTTTTTCGGATCATGATTTTATTTTGCATACAATACATCACCACAAAAAAAAAGGCTATATGGGTCGTGGAATTAAAAGATTTTCCCAAATAATCAATATTATCTTTCACGGATAATTAACAAAGAAAAAAAATGCCGACTGATTGTAGTTTAGAGGGTAAAGGACTGTACTAAAGCGATATGAACTTATGTAAGCCATTGTTTAAGCCAATAACTGGGCTGTAATCTTATTCAAAGAAACCACCAACATATAGGTCAGTTCAACCGGAGCTTATGCGGCAACTAAAAGCCGCTACAACGGCTAATTAGCCAAATCCCAACTTAGGAGAGTAAGTCCTCTCTTTCCCAATTTCGCAAGGAATCACTCTCCAAAGTACATCAAATCACAGTTACCATTTAGTAGGAAGGTTACTTCTTTTATAAATACTAGTACCGTAAAGAAAGGAACAACTTTTTACTTATTCTTGATAAGTTGAATTCTCAGTGTTTGTTTTTTCGATTAAGCAAGTGTTCTCGAGTTTGGTTGTTGATTCTTGAAAAAGGGTTTTCAATTCTAGTCGTTGAAAACTCAAAGAAGGAAGAATTGAATAAAGAGATGGGGAAGAGCAGTAGTAATGATGATGAACGCCGTCTTGATTATTCGGGTATTGAACTGTACCCGAACTGGGGTAAATTTGATATCTTGGTTGCAGTTGCAGAAGTAGAGAGGATCAGACTGGAGGAGGAGGAAAAAGAAAGGAAGCTCAGGCGAAATCTTTCCACTTTCTTGAAACTTCTTGCTGAAAAAGAAACAGAAGAATCATCAATGGACAATGGTTCAGATGGGGTCGGTAAATTGCAGCTTCTTGTTGGTAAAATTGATGTCAATTTCACTAAAGGGAAAAGATCGTTCAGAAGGAAGACTGGCTCCAACCACACATTATTGTCCGAGGAACTTCCTTCAGCAATATCCCAGTTTGATTTTGAAGGCAAACATCAAGAAGATGATGGAAATCACGTTCTGTTCTCATATGGGGATATAATTAAGAAGCCCCAATTGAAGAGACTGGGATCACCCAGTGAAGAAAATTGTACTGATCATCAAGAAATAGAGATGCCACGTTCCAAGAAAGCAAAAGGGAAGCCTAGATATCCTGATGGACCATTAACGTCAACTATCAGTACTATTCCAGAGAAATTCAAGAACAGAATTTTGGAATTTGGGGGTTCAGAGGAAAGCATTGTATTTGTGTTTCAAAAGGTGTTAACAGAGACCGATGTGAAGACGCATTTCAGTAGGCTGCTGGTGCCATTTAAGCAGATCAAGAATGGGTTTCTGACTGCTGAAGAGCAGGCTCGTTTTTGGGATCCCAACCAGAAGTTTGGAATTGATGCCATTTTTGTTGATCCATCCCTTGATGAAGGCAGAATGAACCTGAGACGATGGGAGATGGGTAAAAAAGATGGTAAAATAAGTTACAACTTTGCATTGATCACTAACTGGGTCAAGGTTGTGCAGAAGAATGAACTGAGACAAGGAATGACAGTGCACCTGTGGGCATTTAGGAGGGATTTACAGCTTGGATTTGCTTTAATTTTAGTTTGATTAAGAATTTTTTATTTCTAATTTTGCGCTTAGTCTAATTGTTCATTAGAGTCTTGTGAATTAAGGAGATTTAGTTTGTTAGAGCAGTGTCCATTAGTCTTCCTTTACTAATTTTAATTAAACATATCCATTGTTGCCTTTGTATTGGTCAAAGAATGTTAATTTCGTTTGCAAAGAGTTAGAAAAAAAAATTGATGCAAATGAAGTATACAAGTAATAGTTTGATATTGGGTTCTCAGCATTTTAAATTGATTATTATGGCCTCGCTTTTGTCATTGTTCTCGAATAGAGTAAGTAGAGTTAATAATAGGTGTGGTTAGTTCGGTTGTTTTACTTGACATACACTCATACAGATTTGTTATATTTTATACTGTACAACAAAACATTGCATGAATGTACACCATATCATGAAATGCAATAAAGTTGTATGAGTGTACACCAAATCAATAACAAAAAAGAAAAATAATTGTACCCATTGCACCTAATCCTAACCGTACCTGCCCCAGTCCCAAACTCATCATCTTGAATTTGCATGCATGCAATGACGGATCTAGGATTTTAGGTTGGAAGAGTGAATAGCCAAACATATAATAAAAAAATGTTATAGCAAATAGCATAATAAATTTAAAGTAAAAGTTTGTTAAACGATAACTAGCAATAAGATGTTTTTAGTCGTAAAAGACAAAGTATAAAATAAAAAAAAAGTAAGATATCTTGGATTCAAATCATCTTACTTACAAAAAAGTATAAAACAAATATAATATTAAATTCTATAGTCATTTTATTTCCTAACAATGCAAGAGATGTGACATTGTATTTTATGATCCTTCATTTGATCAAATACACGATTGTTGAATTAACATAATTTTCTCAAATTATTTCTTTTTCTACATCATATCAACGTATAACCAAGAACATCATCATTTCCTTCTTGCCTTCCTTCATCCTTTATTTATTAATTTTTTTGTTTTATTGTGAGTGGAAGGACTCGAACCTAATACCTCTCACTTACACTCCCACCTTTCAAACTGTCCAATGCTTCCCTCCTCTCCCCCCTCTTTGTCCCTTTATTTTGATTTCTTCTCAGAGGAAAGCATTGTATTTGTGTTTCAAAAGGTGTTAACAGAGACTGATGTGAACACGCATTTCAGTATGCTGCTGGTGCCATTTAAGCAGATCAAGAATGGATTTCTGACTGATGAAGAGCAGGCTCGTTTTCATGATCGTAGTCAGAAGTTTGAAATTAATGCCATTTTTGTTGATCCATCCCTTGATGAAGGCAGAATGAACCCGAGGCAATGGGAGATGGGTAAAAAAGATGGTAAAATAAGTTACAACTTTGCATTGATCACTAACTGGACCAAGGTTGTGGTGAAGAATGGACTTAGACAAGGGATGACAGTGCACTTGTGGGCATTTAGGAGGGATTTACAGCTTGGATTTGCTTTAGTTTTAGTGTGATTAAGATTTGTTTATTTCTAAGTTTGCACTTAAGTCTAATTGTTCATTAGAGTCTTGTGAATTAAGGATATTCAGTTTTTTAGAGGATTGTCTATTAGTCTTCCTTCACTAATTTTAATTAAACATATTCGTTCTTGCTTTTGTATTGGTCAAAGAATGTTAATTTCATTTGTAAGGAGTTAGAACAAAATTGGTGCAGATGAAATATATAATCAATCGTTAGATATTGGGTTCTCAGAACTTTTAAATTGATTGGTTTGGCCTTGCTTTTGTGACTGTTATTAATGATAGGTTGCAATTTTGTCATTAATTTAATGATTATTTTCCTTTTTTATCCTGTCAAATATTACATTAATTGGTAGATTCTACTTAGTTTTGATACCTTGTGCAATTGCAGAGATTTGGAGTAAAAAAGAATTAAAAGGCGTGGTTTTCTGCTGAACTTGCTGTTCGACATTGGCACGTGGAAGTTTAAGTTTTGCATGTCCGGAAAGCTCGAGAGTTGAAGTCTCGACAGTCGGACCACGGATGTTCAATCAGATGATTATTGTTGATCTTTCATTTTTGGATAAGATGGATTTGTTAAACCGATTCAAATTTGAATAGTAGTAGTAGTTTAGCAGTGATAGGAGACAAGTCATTAGTCAATTAGGAAATTTCCTTTGTTTTTGGCAGAGCAGACTATTAGCTAATTATTAGGACTTCCTATTTTTTTTCTTTTGTTGGCCAAAAGATACAAGGATACTCCGTTTTGTCTTTTCTTTTTCCTTTTCATCGGATATTCTTCTTCTTAGTTGCGGAGAATGTTTTCGGCAATTGATTCTACAATTTGAAGTGGGATTTTCTCGATGATGATGAATTAAATCTTTAATTCTAGTCAAGGAATAACAGACGACTTGGTTCAATTTAAATTATGAGATTGAATTGATTTTACTTATTTCTATTATTTTCTGGTATTCGTATATTTCCTGCTTTATTTTCTTGCGGTTGTTGTATTATTCGATTATCCAGGGCCCAGATTCTAGATTAATTCAATAACCTAAAATCAATTAGAGTAATTAAATCCGTAATTGTTTAATTATTCTAAATTAGTGGTAACTGGCATGATTGGATTTGTGTCGGGGAATTATACGGGCTAATTTAAAAACAACCCTCGTAGCGTGTTGTTTGGTTAGAACAGGGTTTTTCTAATTCTTAAAGCAATTGGGAAATTGAAATCTAAGATCGTACCTAGGGTTATTTCACAATTAGGGTAATAGCTAACAGTCATACCTTGGCTATCGATAATTTAACGAGAAATTGACTGCCATCATTTGTTTGGCAGTTATAACTTGTTTGTCAGTTTATAAGTGGAAATATTATTGCATCGATGATCGATTAGGAGAACCATTTTCAAAGTTGTTTCTTGGCTAGGGTTTGTCCGATATTAATTAAGTTTTGATAATTACCATTTAATTTTTAGCAATTTACTATATTCAAGTAGTACAATTTATTGTCATTTTTATAAAATCTCCCATATCCTGAACTCTAGAAGAAACTAAATTCTCTCAATCCTTGTGAATTCGACCCTGTTTACCACTAGATACAAATTTAGTATTCAATTTGAGCAGGTATTTATTATTGTACAGACTCGACACCTATCAATTTTTAGCGCCGTTGCCAGGGACTGGCGTTAGTTAATTAGTCTCCTTTTTAGTTCATTTTATTTTTGATTTTTTGGCATTTTTCTGGTTTATGCCTCGTTCTTCTCGTATATCCGAATTAAATTTTGATTCTGAAATAGAGAAGACTATGCGTAAAATAAGGAAGGAGACCAGAAAACACAGAGAGGTGCAGTCAGTTGTTGCATCTCAGAAGTTTAATTCAAAATTTGAGTTAGGAAATTCTTCTGGTGCCACCTCAAGTGATTCCGATCAAGAAGACGCTGCCATGGCGAATGCACGAACATTAAGTGGGTTGGCTGCCCTTGATCTTAATCAGCAACCACTATGCATTACTTTCCTAAATTTAGATGATAATACTCCTTTTGAGTTAAAATCCGGTCTAATTCACCTTTTATCGTTTTTTCATGGTTTTTCAGGTGAGGAGCTCCACAAACACTTGCAAGAGTTTGATGTAGTGTGCACAAGTATGAAACCTCTAGAGATTATTGAAGAACAAATAAAGATGGGTGTATTCCCATTTTCCGTTAAAGACGCAGCTAAGGATTGGTTGTACTATCTGCCAGCAGGTAGTATTACAACTTGGGTACAACTGAAGAAGAAATTCTTAGAAAAGTATTTCCCTGCATCCAGAGCTGCCAGTCTGAGAAAGGATATATGTGGCATTAAATAGCACCCTGGGAAGTCTCTTTATGTCTATTGGGAGCGATTCTAGAAGTTATGCACCAAATGCTCTCAGCACTAGATAAGTGAGCAGTTGCTAATTCAATACTTCTATGAGGGTCTACTTTTCCGAGATTGGAGCATTATTGATGCTGTAAGTGGAGGGGCATTAGTCAATAAAACTCCCAGAGAAGCATGTGAACTGATTGAGGGGATGGCCAAGAATTCACAACAGTTTAGTACACGAGAAGATATCCAGACGCGTAAAGTAAATGAGGCAGAGACTTTGTCTATCCAGCAACAGTTGTCTGAATTAAATATCTTTTGTTAGGCAACTGGCTATAGGACACTTACAACAGGTCAGGGCATGTGGGATTTGTACCAATGAAGGATACTCCATGGACATGTGTCCAATGGTTCAAGAGGAAAATGCTGAGCAGGTAAATTGGGCTGGTCACGCACCCGCGCCAAGAAGGCAGTATATTCCATATTCTAACACATGCAACCCAGGTTGGAGGGATCATCTGAAGATTCTGAACCTTAGCTATAGAGGAAACGGACAACAGAACTTCATGCCAAATAGACAGTAAGGATACCAGCAACAGTACCAATCCCGACCGCAAACTTCTTCATCCGATTCGAGTCCTTCTTTGGAAGAGATGATGAAACAATTAACTGCGACCACTATGTAGTATCAGTAGAAGACGGACTCTAACATGGAAGAAATACAGAATCAAATAAGCCAGATGCAATATTGACCAACTGTTTGGAATCCCAAGGTCAAGAAAAATTTCCATTTCAACCCGAAGTGAACCCAAAGAATGTAAACGCCATGACTTTGAGGAGTGAAAGAGAAGTTAAAGGACCTGAACTTGTGACTTAGAAGGATAAAAATGAAGATCGGATTGAGAAAGAGCTTGAGGAGGAAGGAATGAGAAGCGCAAAGCCAGAGGTAATTCCTAATTCAGTGATTAAATTTCGATCTAATCCACCACATTTTCCTAGCAGATTGGAGAAGCCAAAGAAGCAAGATAAGGAGAAGGATATTTTAGAGATATTTCATAAGGTGGAGATAAACATTCTCTTGTTGGATGCAATCAGATGAGTACCAAGATATGCAAAATTCTTGAAGGACTTGTGCGTCAATAGAAGGAGGCTGAAGGGAGATGAAAGAGTTGTTGTGGGGTAGAACATGTTAGCAGTTCTCCAAAGGAAGCTTCAACCCAAATGCTGGGAGTCAAGTATATTTACTATCCCGTGTAGGATAGGGAGTACTTTTATTAGAAATGCCATGTTAGATTTAGGAGCATTAATTAATGTCATGCCAAAATTCATATATACTTTTTAAATTTAAGACCGTTGAAAGAAACTGGCATTATAATTCAATTGATTGACCGAACGAATACATACCCTGATGGACTAATTGATGATGTTTTAGTCAAAATTAATGAATTGGTTTTTCCATCTGACTTTTATGTCCTCGATATGGATGATGACCATTCCCCAGATCCATCACCTTTACTATTAAGTAGACATTTTTTAAGTACAGTTCAAACAAAAATTGATGTCAATAAAGGCACTCTATCAATGAAATTTGATGGACAAATTGTTCAGTTTAACATATTTGAAGCCATGAAATATCCTTCTACTTTTAGTTTTAACTCTCTTTTTGCTATGAGTGTCATTGATCCTGTGATACAGGGAGTGTTTGAAATTGATGACAGGGATGAGTTAGAGATAGATTTAATCAAGCACATTGAGTTACCAACAACTCATGGTATGGAGTTAAGCGATGAATTGTAGAATATAGTCGAGGCATTACAATCTCTACCGACCACGACAATAGGGTATGAGTTTACACCCATTTGTATGCTAGAATTTCACTAAAAATTATTACCCTTTGTTGTGCAGACACCGGTTGTAGAGTTGAAACTCTTACCAGATCATCTAAAGTATGCCTACCTCAGTGACAAGAAGACCTTTCATGTGATCATCTGTGCTAAATTGTCATCAACTCAAGAAAATAAGTTGATTCGGGTTCTTAAAGACCACAAGTAGGCGATAGATTTGACCATTACGAACATTAAGGGGATCAACCCTTCTGTGTGTATGTATAGAATTAGGCTCGAAGAAGATGCTAAACCCATCCAATAAACTCAAAAAAGGTTGAACCCATTTATAATGGAGGTAGTGAAAAAAGAAATACTTAAACTGCTGGACGTAGGGATTATTTATGCTATATCAGATAGTTCGTAGGTAAGTCTAGTACAGATAGTTTCAAAAAAAGCGGGGGTGACAATAGAAGCTAATCAGGAGGGTGCATTGGTGCTAGTCCGAAAACCCACCAGGTAGCAGCAGTGCATAGATTATCGCAAACTCAACACCATCACGAAAAGGATCATTTTTCTCTCGCTTTTATTGATCAAATGATTGAACGGTTGGCATGTTGAGCTTACTATTATTTTTTGGATGATTTTTTAAGTTACTTCTAGATCGCAATTGCCCTAGAGGATCAGGAGAAAACCATCTTCACGTGCTCGTTTGAAGTTTTTGCATATAGATGAATATCCTTCAGGTTATGTAATGCCTCTGCCACTTTCCAGATATGCATGGTAAGTATCTTCTCTAAATATGTAGAGAGAATTATAGATGTGTTTATGGATGATTTTAGCGTGTATGGTGATAGTTTCGATAATTATCTTGACAGTTTGAAACTAATTTTAAGGAGGTGTATAGAAACCAACTTAGTGCTCAACTAAAAAAATGCCAGTTTATGATTGAGCAAGGAATAGTTTTAGGACATGTAATGTCATTCAGGGGTCTAGAAGTTGATAAAACTAAGATAGCTATTGTTTCTACTTTATCTTACCCCGCAAGTGTGTGGGAAGTAGTTTTTTTCTTGGACATGCAGGCTTCTATCGCAGGTTTATTAAAAGCTTCTCAAAGATTGGAGCACATTTGTTCAGGCTGTTATAGAAGGATGTGACATTTGAGTTCAATGAAGATTGCAAGGAGGCGTTCGATAAATTGAAAGAATTCTTGACTTCACCCCCTATTATTCAACCCCTAGATTGGAGTCTTCCATTCGAAATTATATGTGATGCCAGTAACCATGCAGTGAAAGCAGTATTGGGACAAAGAGTGGAAAAATTGGCGCATGTTATCTAGTATGCATCAAGGGTTTTGAATAGAGTTTAGCTGAATTACTCCACCACAGAGAAGGAGCTTTTAGCAGTTGTCTTTACTTCAAAGAAATTTAGGTCATATTTATTGGGAACTGAAGTCATTGTATATTCTGACCATGCAGCTTTGAGATATTTGTTGACAAAAAAAGATGTGAAACCAAGGCTAATAAGATGGATACTGCTTCTTCAAGAGTTTAACCTGGAGATCAGGAATAAAAGAGGATTGAAAATTTTGGTAGCTGACCATCTGAGCTGCATACCAGTTGAAGAGGAGAATATTCCATTGAGAGATACTTTTCCCGATGAACAACCTCAATTCTAAATTGTCTTGGTATGCTGATTTGGTTAATTACCTAGTAACTGACAAATTAGTTGCAAGTTAGTCTAAAGCGAAGAGGGACAAGTTGAAAAATGGTACCAAGTATGTCCTATGAGATGATCAGTACCTATGGAAGTATTGTGCGGATCAAGTCATATGATAGTGTGTAAGTGAAAATGAATTTTATTTAATACTGACTTTTTGTCACTCTTTTGCTTGTGGAGGTTATTTTGGACCAAAGAGAACGGCT